>NC_056729.1:828112877-828203094 GCF_019279795.1 Protopterus annectens | reverse complement strand
AATGTGTATTGTGCCAGAGTCAGGTGACTACATGTGATGCAATTCAATAACCTGCTGAAGTACTGAACTCTGGCAGCAGCAGTTTGTTGTTTCATAGGTTCATAGGTTCATACTAGGCTATCTGCCCAAGGGCATTTATAAGCCTAGCCCATAGTTATGTGGCTTTCGCCACCCCTTTAGTTTGAATAAAAACTATGCCTATCATTTTTCTGTGCCTCTGTCAAGCAGTGACACTGAAGTAATCCCTGGGGTATATCTGCAATCTCCCATCCATTGGTCAAGATTCCTCTTGAACAAGGCCAGCGAGGTGCTCTGCCTCACATGTACCGGGATTTTGTTCCACAGCATAGGGAGTCTCTGGGTGATGAATCTGTCCCTCCAGCACATTCTATTTATAACCGTGTCAAGGTTTAAGTCTCCCTCCCTTGTGGTTCTGAGGGATCTAGATTTTTGAAGTGAAGCATATTCATCAAATCTGGGTTTGACATGGCCTTATATGTCAGGCACAGGTCACCTCTGAGCAAGCGGTATGAGACTGAATAGAGCTGGAGTTCTTACAGTCGGGCAGCATAAGACATATTTTGAGACCCTTTATCCTTTTGGTGAGGAACTTTTGGGGCCTTTCAAGCTGCAGCAGGTGTCTGGTCAGATACATTCCAAGCGGGGCATTGTACTCAATCATAGGTCTAATGAGTGATGAGTACAGGGGACGATGACCTCCCTTGATCTAGATGTGAATCCCTTCATGATCAGGTGGGTGATATAGAAGGTTTTCCTAACTACTTTAGCAACATGAGTGTCAAACGAAAGGCTACTGTGAACTTGGGTCCCCAGATCCCTGATGACTTTTCTGTGCTCAGTGGATTGCCACCTATATGGTAGCTAGGGGTAACCTTGTTTTTCCCGAAGGGTATGACTATGCATTTTTGGCGTTTAACTTCAGGCCATGGCTCTGGCACCAGTTATCCATTTCTGTGAGGCCCTTCTGGAGGATATCTGTGTCAGATGTGTTTTCGACTACAGCGCCCAGTTTGCAGTCATCTGCAAACTTTGTCAGCCATAACCCTCCTGTGTTTGCTTGTACTTCAGAAAAGTAGATGCCTAACAAGAGTGGACCCAGGACTGAGCCCTGTGGGACACCACTTGTGACAGGCTTTGAGTGTGACATGGCTCCAGCAACTCTGACCCTGTGGGTTCTGTCACTTAGCCAGTTTGCAACCCATCTTGTGATGTATGGGTTTACATTCAAGCTGATGAGTTTTTCGATGATACCTGAGTGGGGTATTGTGTCGAAGGCCTTTGCCAGGTCGAGGTAGGCTGTATGGACTGCCTTTCCCTCATCAATGGCCTTGGTGACTGTCTCGAAAAAGTCAACCAAGTTTAAGAGGCAGGATCTGCCTTTGACAAAGCCAAACTGGGTTGGATCCAAAGTCTGCAAGTTCCCTATGTCTTTATTTATGAGTTCCATTATGATCCTCTCCATCTCTTTGCAGATAAGGCTTGTCAAGCTAATGGGGCGGTAATTTTCAGGGTCTGTGGAGGCACCGCCCTTATGAAGTGGGACCACAGTCGCCATGCGCCACTCCTTGGAGTGTATCCTGAGGTGAGGCTAAGATTAAACAGCTGTCCTAACTGTGGGTTTAATTCCTCGTTGAGTTCATGAAGCACACAGCCGGAGACACCATCCGGTCCCATGGATGCTGTGTTTTTTGCCTTAGTGAGGGCAGTTCTCACCTGGGCGTTGGAGATGTTTGGGGCTACAATCCTCTGGAATAGATATCTCTCCTTTTGGGGAGGGGAGAAGTTTGCACTGAACCTGTCAGCCAGTATGTTAGCAATGTGTGTAGGTTCAGTAATTTTCACATCATTTTGAACTAATTCTGAGCATATCTGGGAGTTTCCTCCTAGGTTTCTAACATAGCTAAAGAAGGCCTTATGATTGTCTTTAGAGTCCTTGGCGATTTTTCTCTCAAAATTTGCCTTGGATGATTTTATGAGAGCTCTTAGTTTTTTACTTATAATGATCAAAGGTGTCTTACCTTTCAAGGATTTTGCTCTATCTTGTAGCAGCTTCCTCCTTTTGTTGTAGAGCTTGTTTATGGCTGGGGTCCACCAGACTGGACGCTTGCCTTTGGTACAGAGAGTCTTAGTTTTGTTTGGGATTGCCTGATCCATGCAGTCCTGTAGGTGCTGGTAGAAGGCATTTGTAAGTGATTCAGCGGTTTGAGTAATGTTTACCACTGGCTCAGGGGCCTTAAAGGAGACCACACTAGTTTTTAGAAGTGTGAAATCGGCTTTTGAGAAGTTTTTCACTGTGGTCGTTTTTGTTACAGGTGGGGGCGGGATGAGGACCTCCAGCGAGATTAGTTTATGATCTGATCTCACCAGTGAGGGGTATACTTCGGTGTTGAACATTTTGATCCCATGTTCGTGATGATGAGATCAAGTATGTTTTCTCCTCTTGTGGGGATGGTGACTAGTTGTTCCATGGCATTTGAGTTTATGAACTCCAGGAATCTTTGGGTTAGAGTGTTCAGGCTTGAGTAGTGTTCCCAGTCTATATTAGGGTAGTTGAAGTCACCTAGTATGATGGTGTTTGGAGATACATTTATCCCCTCAATGTTTTCAGGAAGGCCATGTGAGGTTCCTGAGTTTGAGAGGGTGGCCTGTAACATGCTACAAATTGCAGAGCAGTCTTGCCTATGGTTAATTGCACCTGGATGGTCTCCGATGCATCGTGCGTTGCCACTAACCTTGAGGTGTGGGTGTCCTTTATGAATATGGACACCCCCCCCTCCTTTCTTGGTGTTGTCCGGATTTTGGGGCCGGAACGCATGATATGAGGTGAAACCTGTTAGTGCTTGGGTGATCTCAGGAGCCTTGAACCAGGTTTCTGTCACAGCACAGACATCGATGTTCTCCATATTGAGAAGGGCCTCGAGTGCGTGCATCTTGAGAGTGAGACTTCTGGCATTGAGCAGCATTACCCTTAGTTTTTTTCCTTTTGGTGTTCTAGGGTGGTAGGTTTAGAATTTGAGCCTTGCCTAAAAAGGCACTATGGGGTGGCAAGAGCCTTTGCCAATATCCGGAAGCCCAGGGGTGACAGGTGCAAGCTGTCCCTTGCGAAGCAGCGTGGCTTGTCCAGCATGTCATCCCAGGCAGACAGACATTGGATCCCCTTTGAATGACACCAGAATTTAAGCCAATTATTAAAGCTGATCATCTTATCACTGTATTGTGGCATCATTCTAGGTGAAGGTAGGATACTGCTCAAGGTCAGGGTCATACCTGCCTGGGCTACATAATCAGAGAGCTCCTCGATGTCCCTTTTCATGTAGTCCAAGGAGGTACGTCTCACGTCGTTGACACCAGCGTGGACAATGACTGAGTCGTACTTGTACCTGCTGTTGAGAGACCTGAGTGCTTGCATTATGTGGCGGATTCTAGCCCGACAGGCAGCTTACTGTGACCTTCTCCTTACTCAGTCAGGTGGCGGGGCGTCAGTGTGTCTGACTATGGAATCACCAATGACAAGTGTGTCTGGCATTTTGTTTGGCCTTAAGGGCTGTGACTGTTTGACACTCTGACTGTGTGGTCTATGTGTTGCATGTGTTGGGTCGTGAGGTGGTAGTTGTTTGGGTGTCTGCTTTGGTGGCCTCTGCTGTTTTGGTAAATTTTTGATCAGAGCCTCCGAGTATGTCTTTGTGTGAGTATGTGTATAATTTGAAGTTGTGATGGTACCATGTGTGACTGGGTATGTATTGTGTGTGGTTACCTTCTCCTCCTGTCTGGTCTTGCCAGTCCTATGTTGAGAGAGCTCAGCCTCCAGTTTGGCCGTATAGTTGCATCTCTCGCATGTATTTGTGTTTTGTGGGAGAAGGAGAGGATTGTCTGTGTACATGAGGCAATTGTAACATTGCCTCAATATTCCAGGTTCACCAGTTGAGCTGGAGAGGACACTAGCAACTGATCCCTCAACATACTAGAAGTAGTAGATAAAGAGACTTTCAAAGGACTACGGGGGAAGTGGGTTTTAGGCTGGTGGGGTACTATCTATAATAAGAGTGCTTTATCAAGGTGCAAGTACTGTAGGAGTAAGTGCTAGGCTTTACAGATAGAGAATAGTCTACTTGGGAATCAAGTAGAGATGAACTTTTTAGTTATAGGATATGCTGGTTAGATCAGCAGTACAGCTCGAGGAAGGTGGTTCTAAGGGAAAATTTGAAGAGTGGAATTTAGTTGGCCCGAATAGTTTAACCTTGTTTAACCGCCGCTGCTCTTGTGTGCAACAGTGGCAACTCTAAACAAATCGGCTAACACGCGTTTAGCGTGTTTTATAGCAGGGGGCTGAAGGGAGCTAGGAATTGGCCCAAAACGACCAATGGACTACTAGTTTCTGGCTGAAACTTCACCAAATCGGACAAAAAGGCCGCTCAGTGCTTCCCACTCCCACTGGTAAGCAAAGAAACTTCCCTCCTTCCTAATAAGGCAATGGATCAGTAACAGGAACTAAAAACAAAGCCCAGGGATCAGCAACTCTGAAACTGGACAACTCTAGTTCAGTAAGGTGGGAAAACAAGAGATTTGTTTTTTATTACAGAGATAAGGGAAAAAAACAGACAGTAAATGCTATAAATGCTGTAAATCGGCTAGCGCACTTTAGTGTGTAGCCTACAGAAACAATTTGCAACAATTAGTAACTTAAAGTGCAATAAACAGTGTAAAATGCAGAAATCACTTAAAGTAGCAGTAAAACAGGCGAAATGCAGTCGCTAGCTTAATAACAGTGGGAAAGCCATAAAAAATACTTATATCTGGTAGAAAGTCACTCTTTTAGCTCTCTGCTGCTTGGATCACTCTGCAGGCCACCACGAGGATCTGTGCTGAGTTGGTACAAGCTGGAAAATGTGTGTTTAGTGTGTTTTATAGCAGAGTGCTTTATCAAGGTGCAAGTACTGTAGGAGTAAGTGCTAGGCTTTACAGATAGAGAATAGTCTACTTGGGAATCAAGTAGAGATGAACTTTTCAGTTATAGGATATGCTGGTTAGATCAGCAGTACAGCTCGAGGAAGGTGGTTCTAAGGGAAAATTTGAAGAGTGGAATTTAGTTGGCCCGAATAGTTTAACCTTGTTTAACCGCCGCTGCTCTTGTGTGCAACAGTGGCAACTCTGCGCTAAATCGCGCTAACACGCGTTTAGCGTGTTTTATATCAGGGGCTGAAGGGAGCTAGGAATTGGCCCAAACGACCAATGGACTACTAGTTTCTGGCTGAAACTTCACCAAATCGGACAAAAGGCTCAGTGCTTCCCACTCCCACTGGTAAGCAAAGAAACTTCCTCCTTCCTAATAAGGCAATGGATCAGTAACAGGAACTAAAACAAAGCCCAGGGATCAGCAACTCTGAAACTGGACTACTCTAGTTCAGTAAGGCGGAAAACAAGAGATTTTTTTTTATTACAGAGATAAGGAAAAAAACAGACAGTAAATGCTATAAATGCTGTAAATCAGCTAGCGCACTTTAGTGTGTAGCCTACAGAAACAATTTGCAACAATTAGTAACTTAAAGTGCAATAAACAGTGTAAAATGCAGAAATCACTTAAAGTAGCAGTAAAACAGGTGAAATGCAGTCGCTAGCTTAATAACAGTGGAAAGCCACAAAAATACTTATATCTGGTAGAAAGTCACTCTTTTAGCTCTCTGCTGCTTGGATCACTCTGCAGGCCACCACGAGGATCTGTGCTGAGTTGGTACAAGCTGGAAAATGCGTGTTTAGCGTGTTTTATAGCAGGGGCTGAAAGGAGCTAGGAATTGGCCCAAAACGACCAATGGACTACTAGTTTCTGGCTGAAACTTCACCAAATCGGACAAAAAGGCCGCTCAGTGCTTCCCACTCCCACTGGTAAGCAAAGAAACTTCCCTCCTTCCTAATAAGGCAATGGATCAGTAACAGGAACTAAAAACAAAGCCCAGGGATCAGCAACTCTGAAACTGGACTACTCTAGTTCAGTAAGGCGGGAAAACAAGAGATTTTTTTTTTTATTACAGAGATAAGGAAAAAAAACAGACAGTAAATGCTATAAATGCTGTAAATCGGCTAGCACACTTTAGTGTGTAGCCTACAGAAACAATTTGCAACAATTAGTAACTTAAAGTGCAATAAACAGTGTAAAATGCAGGAATCACTTAAAGTAGCAGTAAAACAGGCGAAATGCAGTCGCTAGCTTAATAACAGTGGGAAAGCCACAAAAATACTTATATCTGGTAGAAAGTCACTCTTTTAGCTCTCTGCTGCTTGGATCACTCTGCAGGCCACCACGAGGATCTGTGCTGAGTTGGTACAAGCTGGAAAACGCGTGTTTAGCGTGTTTTATAGCAGGGGGCTGAAGCGAGCTTAGAATTGGCCCAAAACGACCAATGGACTACTAGTTTCTGGCTGAAACTTCACCAAATCGGACAAAAAGGCCGCTCAGTGCTTCCCACTCCCACTGGTAAGCAAAGAAACTTCCCTCCTTCCTAATAAGGCAATGGATCAGTAACAGGAACTAAAAACAAAGCCCAGGGATCAGCAACTCTGAAACTGGACAACTCTAGTTCAGTAAGGTGGGAAAACAAGAGATTTTATTGTTTTATTACAGAGATAAGGGAAAAAACAGACAGTAAATGCTATAAATGCTGTAAATCGGCTAGCGCACTTTAGTGTGTAGCCTACAGAAACAATTTGCAACAATTAGTAACTTAAAGTGCAATAAACAGTGTAAAATGCAGAAATCACTTAAAGTAGCAGTAAAACAGGCGAAATGCAGTCGCTAGCTTAATAACAGTGGGAAAGCCATAAAAAATACTTATATCTGGTAGAAAGTCACTCTTTTAGCTCTCTGCTGCTTGGATCACTCTGCAGGCCACCACGAGGATCTGTGCTGAGTTGGTACAAGCTGGAAAATGTGTGTTTAGTGTGTTTTATAGCAGAGTGCTTTATCAAGGTGCAAGTACTGTAGGAGTAAGTGCTAGGCTTTACAGATAGAGAATAGTCTACTTGGGAATCAAGTAGAGATGAACTTTTCAGTTATAGGATATGCTGGTTAGATCAGCAGTACAGCTCGAGGAAGGTGGTTCTAAGGGAAAATTTGAAGAGTGGAATTTAGTTGGCCCGAATAGTTTAACCTTGTTTAACCGCGCTGCTCTTGTGTGCAACAGTGGCAACTCTGCTAAATCAGCTAACAGCGTTAGCGTGTTTTATAGCAGGGGCTGAAGGAGCTAGGAATTGGCCCAAAACGACCAATGGACTACTAGTTTCTGGCTGAAACTTCACCAAATCGGACAAAAGGCGCTCAGTGCTTCCACTCCCACTGGTAAGCAAAGAAACTTCCCTCCTTCCTAATAAGGCAATGGATCAGTAACAGGAACTAAAAACAAAGCCAAGGGATCAGCAACTCTGAAACTGGACTACTCTAGTTCAGTAAGGCGGAAAACAAGAGATTTTTTTATTACAGAGATAAGGAAAAAAACAGACAGTAAATGCTATAAATGCTGTAAATCGGCTAGCACACTTTAGTGTGTAGCCTACAGAAACAATTTGCAACAATTAGTAACTTAAAGTGCAATAAACAGTGTAAAATGCAGAAATCACTTAAAGTAGCAGTAAAACAGGCGAAATGCAGTCGCTAGCTTAATAACAGTGGGAAAGCCACAAAAATACTTATATCTGGTAGAAAGTCACTCTTTTAGCTCTCTGCTGCTTGGATCACTCTGCAGGCCACCACGAGGATCTGTGCTGAGTTGGTACAAGCTGGAAAATGCGTGTTTAGCGTGTTTTATAGCAGGGGGCTGAAGGGAGCTAGGAATTGGCCCAAAACGACCAATGGACTACTAGTTTCTGGCTGAAACTTCACCAAATCGGACAAAAGGCCGCTCAGTGCTTCCCACTCCCACTGGTAAGCAAAGAAACTTCCCTCCTTCCTAATAAGGCAATGGATCAGTAACAGGAACTAAAAACAAAGCCCAGGGATCAGCAACTCTGAAACTGGACTACTCTAGTTCAGTAAGGCGGGAAAACAAGAGATTTTTTTTTATTACAGAGATAAGGAAAAAAACAGACAGTAAATGCTATAAATGCTGTAAATCGGCTAGCACACTTTAGTGTGTAGCCTACAGAAACAATTTGCAACAATTAGTAACTTAAAGTGCAATAAACAGTGTAAAATGCAGGAATCACTTAAAGTAGCAGTAAAACAGGCGAAATGCAGTCGCTAGCTTAATAACAGTGGGAAAGCCACAAAAAATACTTATATCTGGTAGAAAGTCACTCTTTTAGCTCTCTGCTGCTTGGATCACTCTGCAGGCCACCACGAGGATCTGTGCTGAGTTGGTACAAGCTGGAAAACGCGTGTTTAGCGTGTTTTATAGCAGGGGGCTGAAGAGAGCTAGGAATTGGCCCAAAACGACCAATGGACTACTAGTTTCTGGCTGAAACTTCACCAAATCGGACAAAAAGGCCGCTCAGTGCTTCCCACTCCCACTGGTAAGCAAAGAAACTTCCCTCCTTCCTAATAAGGCAATGGATCAGTAACAGGAACTAAAAACAAAGCCCAGGGATCAGCAACTCTGAAACTGGACAACTCTAGTTCAGTAAGGTGGGAAAACAAGAGATTTTTTTTTTATTACAGAGATAAGGGAAAAAAAACAGACAGTAAATGCTATAAATGCTGTAAATCGGCTAGCGCACTTTAGTGTGTAGCCTACAGAAACAATTTGCAACAATTAGTAACTTAAAGTGCAATAAACAGTGTAAAATGCAGAAATCACTTAAAGTAGCAGTAAAACAGGCGAAATGCAGTCGCTAGCTTAATAACAGTGGGAAAGCCATAAAAAATACTTATATCTGGTAGAAAGTCACTCTTTTAGCTCTCTGCTGCTTGGATCACTCTGCAGGCCACCACGAGGATCTGTGCTGAGTTGGTACAAGCTGGAAAATGTGTGTTTAGTGTGTTTTATAGCAGGGGGCTGAAAGGAGCTAGGAATTGGCCCAAAACGACCAATGGACTACTAGTTTCTGGCTGAAACTTCACCAATTCGGACAAAAAGGCTGCTCAGTGCTTCCCACTCCCACTGGTAAGCAAAGAAACTTCCCTCCTTCCTAATAAGGCAATGGATCAGTAACAGGAACTAAAAACAAAGCCCAGGGATCAGCAACTCTGAAACTGGACTACTCTAGTTCAGTAAGGTGGGAAAACAAGAGATTTTTTTTTTTTACAGAGACAAGGAAAAAACAGACAGTAAATGCTATAAATGCTTTTAAGCGGCTAGCACACTTGAATGTGTTAGCCTACAGGTAAAATTAAGCAACAAATAACTTTTTAAGAGTGCAAAACAGTTAATCAACACAAAAACAGTTTAAATAGAATGCAGAGCTGTATAAACAGGCTAAGATGCAGTCACTAAGCAGTAAATATTCAAAAAGCCAGAAAAAAATACTTAAATCAGTTATAGCAAATACAGTTATAACAAATGCTCTGAAATATACTGTATATTTCCAATATGTTTGAGGACAGTCAGAACACAAGAAGGTTCAGGCGAAAAAGAAAAAAAAAGTTTTGTTTTACTTTTTGAAAAGGGAAAAAGGAGGAACAGAAGGCCTTATCAAATGTTCTCTCTGTATTAAGAAGAATGAGCTAATGACACTAGACTGGGAGGTGTGTCACAGTAGGGGCGGGCAACTGCAAAGCCACCAAGTATAAGAGCAAGACACCAACAGGGAGGGAGGGTGGGACAAAATAAAAGCACTACAGAGTCAAATGAAAGTTTTTAAACAGATAAGGATTTGTGAAGATTCTGAATAGACAAAGTGCTTTATATATATTAAATTATAAAAACAGTAATCTGTAAAAATAATCAAAAGATACTTATATTTTGTAGCTCAGTTGTGGTCAAACAACTTCTCCAGCCTGCACTGTGTGCAAATACAGAGACCTACCAAAGTTAGGGCAAGACCAGAACAACAACTTTTTTACAAGAACACAAAAGAACCAGCCCCCACTAGCCAAGAGATAATTACACAGAGTAAATGTTTCAGTTTATACAATAGCCTAAGACAGAAAAGAACTACAGAGTCAAATGAAAGTTTTTAAACAGATAAGGATTTGTGAAGATTCTGAATAGACAAAGTGCTTTATATATATTAAATTATAAAAACAGTAATCTGTAAAAATAATCAAAAGATACTTATATTTTGTAGCTCAGTTGCTGTCAAACAACTTCTCCAGCCTGCACTGTGTGCAAATACAGAGACCTACCAAAGTTAGGGCAAGACCAGAACAACAACTTTTTTTTTACAAGAACACAAAAGAACCAGCCCCCACTAGCCAAGAGATAATTACACAGAGTAAATGTTTTAGTTTATACAATAGCCTAAGACAGCAAAGCACTACAGAGTCAAATGAAAGTTTTTAAACAGATAAGGATTTGTGAAGATTCTGAATAGACAAAGTGCTTTATATATATTAAATTATAAAAACAGTAATCTGTAAAATTAATCAAAGATACTTATATTTTGTAGCTCAGTTGTGGTCAAACAACTTCTCCAGCCTGCACTGTGTGCAAATACAGAGACCTACCAAAGTTAGGGCAAGACCAGAACAACAACTTTTTTATTACAAGAACACAAAAGAACCAGCCCCCACTAGCCAAGAGATAATTACACAGAGTAAATGTTTCAGTTTATACAATAGCCTAAGACAGAAAAGAACTACAGAGTCAAATGAAAGTTTTTAAACAGATAAGGATTTGTGAAGATTCTGAATAGACAAAGTGCTTTATATATATTAAATTATAAAAACAGTAATCTGTAAAAATAATCAAAAGATACTTATATTTTGTAGCTCAGTTGCTGTCAAACAACTTCTCCAGCCTGCACTGTGTGCAAATACAGAGACCTACCAAAGTTAGGGCAAGACCAGAACAACAACTTTTTTTTTACAAGAACACAAAAGAACCAGCCCCCACTAGCCAAGAGATAATTACACAGAGTAAATGTTTTAGTTTATACAATAGCCTAAGACAGCAAAGCACTACAGAGTCAAATGAAAGTTTTTAAACAGATAAGGATTTGTGAAGATTCTGAATAGACAAAGTGCTTTATATATATTAAATTATAAAAACAGTAATCTGTAAAAATAATCAAAAGATACTTATATTTTGTAGCTCAGTTGCGGTCAAACAACTTCTCCAGCCTGCACTGTTTTTGTTTTTCTTTGGAACCTGATATAAAAGATCTATGCCAGTTATCACAGTTCATCTGCTCAGTTGTTAGATACTTCTGGCAATGTGAAGTATCTCATCTTGCCTTGTGGAGCTGAGCATCTCAGAAATACATCTTGCCTTGTGATACTAAGTGAGTTAACTTGGGACAGTTTCTCTTTAGTTCAGTTTGGAAAAGTATGGTGAGATTATTTTAGTATTATTTCCTTTTCAACATCTGTGAGATTCTATCCAACTGTATTATTTTTATATTTCCTGTGACTGGAAACTCTGATGTTTATTGTAACTAAATATTAAGTATTCTCCAGTTTTCTATTTTATTATCCATTATTAAATACGTTTATACCTTTCCGTTGTATCAGGTCTATTAGAGAATACTTTTAACATCTTGAGAGTACTTGTGATTATTTTAGTGACACTGTGGCCACTCTGATAAGCCCTACAGCTTCAGTCACACTCTACCATTCAGTTTATGTCAGTATTAATTTGACACAGTATAATTGGTTACCCTTTAACTGCGGTGGTAATGCTGCAGTAGCGTTGTTGCCTCACAGTAAGACATTGTCCTGTTCGATTCTCAGCTAAAGCATCTTCTGTGTGGAGACATGCGTGAATAGGCATAACTTCGTTGAAGGTTGTGCATCAGGGCTGGCAACACAGCACGTAAAGATCTACTGCCAATCATTAGCAGACCGGAGTTCTGTTGTAGCGACCCCTAACCGGGAAAAGTCGAAAGACACAACCTAATTGGTTACCCTTTGTAAGAGCCTTAGAGTATCTCACTGGTGACAGCAATCTACCTTGTAGTGTGGAGAGAGGGGACACAGATGGTGAATCTGTGCTAGCCTTTCCCAGGTGTGTGTATGTGTGCTTGTGTGTGTGTGTGTGTGTGTGTGTGTGTGTGTGTGTGTGTGTGTGTGTGTGTGTGTGTGTGTGTGTGTGTGTGTGTTTGTGTGTGTGTGTGTCTGTGTGTGTGTGTGTGTGTGTGTGTGTGTGTGTGTGTGTGTGTGTGTGTGTCTGTGTGAAAAAATCATATTAAAATGTGTGTGTCAAATACTTGAAAATGGGACACAGTGCTCCAAGGTGGGTCTTGTTTGCGATCTGGAGAGACAGAGAGTCCAGTCCCTGTGGAGCGTTTTCTCTTTGTGCTCTTGGGGGAAATTATGCCTGATGCAAAGAGCTGCATTTGAAATACTTTGTAAATCCACTCCTGTTTTAGTGACTGCCTCTCACTGGTGTCAGTGGTTGGGATTGGGGCTCCTTGATTACTGGCCCAGAGTAAAGAGGAGCCATTGCATATTGGTGTCACAGAGGTGGGATATTATCTGAACTTCAATAGCCTGTAAACAGTTGTCACTGAAGGTGTGTGTACTCTCAACAGCCACAAGGTAAACATTCAGAGTTTCAGTTTCACAACAGTTTTATTTATTTTGTTAGTTTAGTCAAGGAAAGCAGGCAGAGATGTCAGCAGATGATTATAGCAAGCTGACAAAGAACCAGTTGGCTAAGGTGTTGAAGCCAAAGGTCTGGCGCATGTCAACCTGACTAAAGAGGACATGATTTCAGCCTTAATCACAGCTGCAGCACAGTCCAGCATCCAGGGAGATAGCCAGTCCAATGATTGGGATGTGCAGCCTTCAGAAAGATGACAGTTCACCTGTTTCATTTCTTTTTTTTTTTTGAGGACTTAAAAATCCATCTGGAGTTAAAGAGACTTCAACTGGAGTCTGAAGAAAAGGAGAAGCAGCATCAGTATGAACTGTGACATTTGGAGATGACAGAGAAACTGCAATGTTTGGAGACTGTGGCATTTGGAGATCAAAAAGACTGTGGCAAATGATGGCTGCAGAAAAAGAGACAACACAATAGGGAGATGTTCACTCTTTTTCAGGGTCATGGAGGTAATTGGGATGGAAATAACTGAACCCCAGAAGCAATAAAGGTCAGTACATTTCTTCCACAATTTGCAGAGTGGGATGACTTATAGTTTATTCATATATTTGAAAGAGTAGGTAAACAGTATAATGCTGACCAAGAACTCTGGGTACAGTTCCTGAGCCCCTTACTCCATGGCAAAGCTGTAACTGCTGTTTCTAAATTATCTGATATTGATTGTTTAAACTATGCTAGAGTAAAACAATGTTTACTAGACTATTTTAAGTTAACACCTGAAGCTCAAAAAAGAGTTTCATGAGCATAAACGCAAGGCAGATAAAAGTGTATGTGATTATTTTGCTGAGGTAAGCACTTACTTTCATAGGTGGGTGAGCGGGTGTCAGGTCACCACTTTTGAAAGACTGACAGACCTTTTGCTGAGGGAACAAGCCCTTAACACTTTGCCTAAGAACATGAGAATCTGGTTGTCAGACCAAGAATGTAACTCTGCAGATGAGCTGGGGAGAAAAGGGGATCTCTACTTAACAAGCAGGCCATCACTGCATATGAAGGGGATACCCAGTGCCGCACATGGATATAAGGGGACCCATGGTGGACAGCCTTAATCACCCCAACAGAGTCTACCAGTAACAGGGGAAGCCACTAGTTCAGGTACAAGGCCAGGATCAATGGTTAGATGTTTTAAATGTAACCAGTGAGGCCATGTAGCATACAAATACCCACTGAATCAAGGTGGGGAACAAAAGGTGATGGAGCCAGTAAGTAGGAAATACTGCCTGCTAGTAGTAAATTGCCTGGAGACAGCAGAGGCACCAAAACATCACTGGAGTTTGTATACTATCTTAATGGATGGAAGACAGGCCACTGCTAAGAGAAACACAGCATCTAATATAACCATTGTGAAGCTTGCATTGGTTAAAGAAGAGCAGTACTTGCTTAGACAGTCCACACCAGTTAGAGCTTTAAGAGGAACCCCATTACATATATCTTCGGACAGGGTTCACCCTGACTAGGAGAGTGGAAAAGGGAACAAGCAGGTAGGTGTGTTTGAGGATATCCCTGCAGATGTCTTAATAGGGAATGATTTTGATAATGTAGTACCTTGTGTGCATGCAGTTACACTTAGTCAAGCTTAGAGACAGGCAGATAGGTCTAGTAGCCTGGGGGGGCAGACAAACCCCATGCCTGAAGCTTGGGATGGTGATGTAGTTATTTCATGGAGGAAGCTACCTTGTAGCAGTGAGCCTGAAAGTGAGCCACAGCTGTTGGTAGGTACTGATGTTCCAGTGGACAAGGTGACTGCAAGGACAGGGGTGAGTGGTAGTACCCAGGCTGACAGGGAGGCACCATTGTCAGAATATGCTAGGCTTTCTGTGGAAAGAGAGCTGGGAAGTAATATATAAGTAGAGCTGAGACAGGCACAGATTTTGGATGATACCATATGAGGCTTGCGGGAGGTAGCTAAGGAGGCACTTGATGCTCAAGGAAAAAGGGAGTCTGTATACTGGAACAAAGGATTACTGTACAGAGACTGAACCCCTGGGGAGGGAGGGCTAGAGGTTGAGGTAATACAGCAGTTAGTAGTGTCCAGAGCCTACCATCTGGCACTTGTAGCCTCAGCCCATGACATACCTTTTGCAGGTCTTATGGGTATAAAGCATACCAAGAGTCATATTATGCAGAATTTTTATTGGCCTGGGATTGGAAGGGATGTAACAGACTGCTGCAGGATGTGAGCAGTGACAAAAGGTAGGCAAGATAGGAGGCAAGGTCAAAGATCTGTTGATGTCTTGGCCTGTGATTGAGGAGCCATTTCAGAGAGTAGTTATGTATATTGTCGGGTGTCTGAGTACCCCAAGTTTGACAGGGAAGAAGTACATCGTGGTGGTAGTAGATTATGCTATTAGATACCCTGAGAGTGTGGCTCTGTCCTCCACCGAGGCAGAGAAGGTGGTAAATGCTTTGTTAGATATTTTCAGCATGGTAGTTTTCCCAAGAGAAATACTGACTGACAGAGGGGCCGATTTTATGTCAGATCTGTTGGCTTGTCTGTGAAAGTATTGTGGGGCACATTAGGTGCAGCACCTAAAGACTACCCCATACCATCCCCAGACTAATGGTCTTGTGAAGAGGTTAAACTCTACACTAAAGAACATGCTATGGGCATTTGCAGACAAGTTTAGGAGACAGTGGGGCAAATATTTTCTCCATTAATGTTCGCATACAGAGAGGTACCCAAGGAATCCATAGTTTTTTCACGCGTTGAGTTACTGTATGGGCATAGGGTGAGGGGGCCTTTAGATTTGATTTGTGATGAGTGGGAGGGTGAGTGTGAATTGCATAAAGAATCTGTTGTGGCATATGTCCTAAATCTCAAGATAAGGCTTAGGAAGTGCAGGGGTTTGGCCCAGGAGAACCTGGCAGCAGCCCTACAGCAGAACAAGGTTTGGTGTGACAAGAAGGCTCAAGCCTGAAAGCATGCTGTGGAACAACAGGTTATGGTGCTCATTCCTGTCAGACACAATAGACTGCAAACAGCATGGGAGGAACCCTTCAAAGTGGTAAGGAAGATCAGTATTATTAATTACATGGTAAACTTGCTAGGCAGGAAGCAGAAGCACAAATTGCACTATATTAACATAATGAAGTTTCAGCATGCCGGGGAGGTACTGGGCTGACTGCAAAGGGCAGGGTTGACCATTAAGCGCAGTAAGTGTCAGGTGGGTATGGCAAAGGTCTCCTATTTGGAACCTTCCAAAGTGGAAGCTATTCAGGCATGGCCTGCCCTTGTTTCCAAAAAGCAGGTGAGGATATTCTTGGGGAGAGTGAGGTACTATAGAAAGTTTGTTCCCAGCTATGGTACAATAGCAGCTCCCCTCACATATCTGACAAGGAAAAGCAGGCCATATAATGTGTTGTGGCCTTACCCTGTGAGCAGACATTCCAAAAGTCTAAAGGGGATTTGGAAGGATCCCCTGTGTTATCAAGTACAGATTACAGCAATGCCAATGCAGATGGATTCTCAACTCAGGTTTCGGTTAACATGTTTCTAACAGGCCCCTTTCTCTCAAGCAATGTTTTACCAGGGTCACTTGAAAAACTAGGTTGAGTCTCCTAAGAGGGGGAGAGATGTGATGTTGTGAGCTATCGCCAGCTGTACAAGGAGAAGTAAAACAGTGCATTTGTGGTATGTGCCAGAATGGCTGGCTGAAGTTTTTTAAATTGTCTTGTGTCATTTGACTATCATATCAATTTGTACAGATGCTTGTATTAAATTTATTTGCAAAAGTTGCTTATATTAGAAATGCTGCAACTAAATCTTAACAAAGTTCTGAATATGTATTGTGCCAGAGTCATGTGACTAGATGTGATATCATTCTATAATCAGCCGAGGGACAGAACTTTGGCAGCAGCAGTTTGTTGTTTGTTTTTCTTTGGAACCTGATATAAAAGATCTGTCAGTTATCACAGTTCAGTTGTTTTGTTGTGAGTTATTTCTATCTGTGTGTAGTATCTCATCTTGCCTAGAGGAAGTGAGCATCTCAGCAATACATCTTGCCTTGCGATACTAAGTGACTTAACTAAGCACAGTTTCTCTTTACTTCAGTTAGGAAAAGTACAGTGAGATTAGTTTAGTATTATTTTCTTTTTCAGCATCTGTGATATTCTATCCAGCTGTGTTATTTTTATGTTTCCTGCGACTGAAAACTCTGGTGTTTATTGTAACTAAATGTTAAGTATTCTCCTATTTTCTATTTTACTATCCATTATTAAATATTTTATCCCTTTACACTGTGGTTGGCCTTTTAGAGAATACGTTTAACATCATCAGGGTACTTGTGCTTATTTTAGTGACACTGTGGCTACCCCAATAAGCCTTACTGCTTTGGTCACAGTCTACCATTTATATCAGTAGTAATTTGATACAGTATAATTGGTTACCCTTTGTAAGAGCCTTAGAGTATCTGGCTGGTGGCAGAAATCTACCTAGTAGTCTGGAGAGAGGGGACACAGCTGGTGAATCTGTGCCAGCCTTTCCCAGGTGTGTTTGTGTGTGTGTGTGTGTGTGTGTGTGTGTGTGTGTGTGTGTGTGTGTGTGTGTGTGTGTGTGTGTGTGTGTGTGTGTGTGTGTGTGTGTGTGTGCGTGTGTGTGTTTGTGTGAAAAAACAGATATTCAAGTGTGTGTGTGTGTGTGTGTGTGTGTGTGTGTGTGTGTGTGTGTGTGTGTGTGTGTGTGTGTGTGTGTGTGTGTGTGTGTGTCAGATACTTGAAAGTGGGACACAGTGCTCCAAGGTGGGTCATGTTTGGAATCTGGAGAGACAGAGAATCCAGTCCCAGTGGAACATGTTCCCTATGTGATATTGGGGGAAAATGTGCTTGATGCAGAGAGCTGCATTTGAAATACTGCAAAAATCCATTTCTGTTTTAGCAATGGTTTCTCACCAGTGTCAATGGTGAGGACTGAGGCTCCTTGATTACTGCCCCCAGGGTAAACAGAGGTCATTATAGGCGAGAATGGATGTGGTGCTACATAGCTATTGGGCAGGGCTATGATTAGATGTTTGGAAGTAATTGGTATGATATGCTACTATCTATGATATATGAGTTGAATTGTGTTGAGAATTTGAGTGGTGAGTTATATGGAGAGGGGCTAGGGTTGAATTTTCATTTGTTATGCAAGATTTCTTTAATTGGTATCCAGTATTTTTTAGGGTTGTGTTTACTATCATTCTGAAAGTAATTATAGTATATTTTTTGTCTTAATTTATTTGCTTTTTAGTACAATTATAAAGCATTCTGAAGTTTTCAAGATGTTATGGTGTTTCATATTTTTGCAATCCTTTTCATGCTTTTTTTCTATCCTCAATTATCATTATCATTCTACTGTTTTTTGGACACCCAAATTGCATTCTTTTTCAGTGTCTCTCTTCTAGGAGGTGCAAGACTGTTTAGTATTTTCAGGAAAGTTGTACTGAATTAATTTACAGCATCATCTAAGGGGAATATTTTTAGGAAAGTCCAATTAATAGATGATAGGATAGTAATGAACATTTCTGGATTATAATAGGATCATAGGATGATAAGAGGTTACTAGGCTATTGACCTGGAGGTCATTTCAAGCCTAGCCATTTCATCCCAATGTAATACCTTAGATACTCTAGTCTATACCCAGGATTGTATTTATTAATGACTGCTCATGCCCATGAGGGCTGTGGACACTATCTCTGGTAAGAATTTACTGAGCCCCATCCACTCATTCAGGTTCCTTTTGAACAGCGTCATAGAGGTGCTCTGATTCACATGAATGAGAAGCCTATTCCAAAGACACAGTAGTCACCAGAAGACAAACCTGTCCCTCCAGCATGTCCTATTCAAGTTGCAGACCATATTTAGGTCCCTGGAACAGGTAGCTCTAGTCCCATATAATTTTATGGATGTGTAGCAAATTTGTTAGGTTTGGGTCAGAGATTGCTCTGAAAGTCAGGCATAAGTCTGCCCTAAGAAGTCTATACAATATTGAGTATTGTTACAGGGACTTCAGTTGTTCTGTCTAAGGCATATGCTGCAGTCCCTTGCAGTCCCTTGACCTTCTTAGTTAGAAACCTCTAAGATGTCTCAAATTACTGCAAGTGCTTTGTACGGTACATGCTGAAAGGGGTGCTATTATGGCCTTGCTTAGTGATGAGTATAGAGGGATTATAACCTCCTTTGCTCTAGAGGTGATGCCTTTGTTAATCAAGTGTGCTATGCAGAACACCTTCCTTACTACAGTAGGCACATGATGATCAAAGTTAAGGTCATAGTCTACTTGTGATCCCAGATCTTTTACCACTTCATAGGTACATAGGGTATTGTTGTTAATTTAACAGTGTGTAAATACATTGTATTTACTGAAGGGAATGATGATGCTACTGAAGGGAATGATGATGCATTTCTTTGCATTCAGCTTGAGACCATGACTAAGCACCAATCGTTGGTCTGTGGAAGACCTTCCTGAAGTATACTGACCTCATTTGTGGAATTCAGTAATTGCACCCAGTTTACATTCATCCACAATCTTAGTCATCCACTGCCCCTAAGTTTTGGCCTGAACTTCTGAGAAGTATATACCAAACAGAAGGGGACCCAGCACTAACCAGTGTGGCACCCATTGGTGACAGGTCTGCTGGTTGATATGGAGTCACTCACTTTGATAGTGTGTAAGCAGTTTGTGAGTCAGTTGGCAACCCATCTTACAACAAAGGGGTTTACATTCAGTTTGCTAAGTTTACCAGTAATGCCTGAGTGTGAGATTGTGTCGAAGGCATTTGCCAAGTTGAAGTATGCTGTGTGCACAGATTTGCCCTCTTCAATGGCCCTGGTTACATTTTTGAAGAACTCCGCTAGGTTTAATAGGCAGGATCTGCCCTTGACAAAGCCTAATTGAGCTGGATTCATGGATTGGAGGTCACCTATGTCTTTATTTAGCAGGTCTATGATGATACAATACATGGCTTTACAGATGAGCCTGGTCAGACTTATAGGTCTATAATTCCGTGGGTCTGTTGCTAAGCCACTTTGTGGAGGGGGATAATTGTTGCTGTTCTCCATTCTACAGGAACAAAACCAGTGGTTAGGCTGTGAATGAATAGGGTACGTAATGGTGATGCTAGTTCATGTATTAGTTTGTTTACAAGACAGCCTGACATGCAGTCTGGTCCCATAGATGCTGTGTTTTCTGCATAGACAAGCCTTTAATGACCTGCTTTTCAGATATGTAGGGTGGGTGGGGGGAGTTGGGGCAAAGTTTGTGATAAGTTTGGAGCAGATAAGGGATTGAAATTTTTGTGAAATCTGTCCACGACCAGGTTTACTATCTCTGTGGGACCAGCGTATGTGATACCGTTAGTCACTAGTTCAGCACATGCTTGGGACCTACCTTTTAAGCTATGTATATAGCTGTCAAAGGCCTTATGATTATCCTTGGCTGTGATTGCTAAGTTTTTCTCAAAGTTATCCGTCGAGGATTTGACATATTGCCTTATTTGCCTGTTGAGGCTGAGGACAGTGCTTTTCCATTGTTGGGCCTCATCTTAGTTTTCTTAGACAGCCCCTTTTTGCTTTTGTTGTAAAGTTTGTTGATGCTGGATGTCCACCATGGCAGCATTTTTTACCTGGGTCTCAGGATTTGATTCACTCTGGAATAGGGGAGTCTATACACTTATACACATGATTGTACAGGGCTTTAGTGTATGCTTTGGTGTAGTTATCACTTCCAGCTGTGAACAAGGCTTGGAATGCATTTATATCTTTCCCTAGGAGGCTATAGTTTGCTTTGGTGTAGTTTTTGGTCTGAATTCACTCTGTGCGTTCTGGTGTTAGTGCCAATTTGAAGGCAACTGATTTGTGGTCAGATTTAACTAATGAGGGTCCAACAGTTGCGGTGGTGCATCTCTTTGTCATGTTAGTGTGGACCATATTTAGTATGTTTGTTCCTTTTGTTGAGGGTAGAACAATTTGTTCAGGGAATTTGACTTGACAAAGTCAAGGAATGTTTGCACTAGTGAGTTAGGGCTACAGTAGGTTTCCCAATTGATGGTGGGATAATTGAAATTTCCCATGAACAGAGTGTTTGGCAATATTTAGATTGTATCCAGTTTGGTCAAGTAGGCCTTGCATGCATCATGATCCATGGAGGGGGATTTATAACTAGCTATGACTAGAATGGGGATCTTACCCACAGTAATCTGAACATGGAGTAACTCCATGGCATAGTCCAGTCTAACTAGATGGGAGGTGAATTTTTCTTTAATATAGATAGAAGCACTACCTCCTTTAGTTCTCACATGTTCATTTTGCTGTCTGAAGGTGTGGCAGGCATTATAGCCTTGTAAAGCTTCTCTGACTACACAAACATCTACATCCTCCAGTAATAGATGTGTTTCCAGGCTGTGCAGTTTTGGGTTTAAGCTCCTAGCATTTAGCAACATAACACTTATTTTGCTATGGTTGGCAGTTTTCACGTCGGCAATTTTATTTTTAAGACCTTGCCTATAAAAAGGCACTATGGGAGAGGCAAGAGCCTTTGCCAGCAGCTGAAAGCCTAGTGGTTCCAGAGGCAAACTGTCTCTTGCAAAGTAGTAAGGTTTGTTGACCATGTCATCCCAGGCTGACAGAAACTGGATGCCTTTTGAATGACACCAAAAACTAAGCCAATTATTAAAATTGATTATTTTTTGTTTATACTGTGACATCATTCTAGGTGAGGGTAATATGCTGCTCAAGGGTAGATACATACCTCTCTGGGATACATAGTCTGAGAGCTCAATCATGTCTTTCTTAATATAGGCCAGTGAGGTACATCTCAGGTCATTCACTCTAACATTAGCTATGGCAGAGTCATAATGGTACTTGTTGCCGAGAGATCTGAGTGCATGCGTGATCTGATGAATCCTGGAACTGGACAGGCAGCTGACCGTGACTATATCTTTATCTAACCTGGTGAGTGGGACATCCTTGAGTCTCACTATGGAGTCTCCAATGACATGAAAATTAGTTTTTTGAGTATTACACCTTAAGGGCTTGGCAGGTGAGACAATGGTGTTACTATGTGCCTTTGGTGCTGTGAGAACTGTCTTAGTTGTAGCAGTCTTTTGTTTTTGGGGTCTCTGGTGCTCCTGTACATTTTTTGAGAGAACATCTGCATATGTTGATTTATGTATTGGAATCATGTTATGTGTATCAGTAGTGGTACTATGTGCATGAATTGTGGTGGGTGAGTTGACAACCTCTTCAGTGTTACTGTTTTGAGTGCAATTGAGTAAGGATTCAAGATTCTTGGTGTAGATACATCTCTTGTACTCTGTGCTACAGTGGGTCATTAGTAGAGGGTCGTCGGTGTACATGAGGCAGTTGCCAAACTGCCTCATGAGACCCAAGTCAGCAAGGCTGGCAGGAGAAACAAGAGTTGTCCAACTATCCATAATGCTATTTTTGAAGAAATGTTATCATAAAGGCAGTGCTTTCAGGACTGATCTAAGAGGTGCTCTGTAGATGGATATTTCTGAAGGGGTTTTTAGGTGGTGGTTTAATAGGTCATAGCTCATTAGCAGTACTTCTTTGACCAGAGATGTACTAAAGGTGAGGACTACACTAATGTAATCCAGCTGTACCTAAGGGAAATATTGTTGAAATTACCTTTCCCGCTATGGCACAAAATTGCTTGGCAGTGTGGTTTGCTGCATGATGTACAAACAAGCAGAAAAACAATTAAATGCAGGGGTAAATACCAGAAGCTACAAACTTAAACAAACTTTTAAAAAAACTCAAAAGAACAATGAGGGTACTTACTCCAAGTCCTAGACCAGACAGCCTTTCATCAGACAGGTTCCAATCAGCACTTCTCTCATAAGGGTGCAGAAAGGCCCCTTCCAATCAGGAATGGCTTTGAAAATGTGCTCAGAATACAACAGCCACTACACACAGACCCAGATGCAGCAGACCTGTACATTGACTGTGCTACAGCTACTAGCTACACTAATTTAGGTGGCAAATCCTAAAAAAATGTTTTAAACAGCAGAAAAAACAGCAGTAAGACACAAACAAATGTTTTATACAGTGGAAAAACAGCAGTGATACACTACAACTGTTTTAAACAGCAGAAAAACAGCAAGGAGACACTAAAACATTTTAAACAGCAAAAAAAAAAAATAAAAATAAAATAAATCAGTTATTTAAAATACTGCTTGGCAGGAAAACAGAACAAATAGAACAAAACAGATGGAAATGTTTTGTGTTGTTATACAAAGATGCTGTTTAGGAGGATGTTTGAAATGTCTGGTCATATAGATTGGGAGACGATGACTGTGACATTCCGACATTGTAACTGTGGTGGTGTATTTGCTATAGTCTGACTTTCTTTTGTTCTCTTCCAGTGTTGCTCATGCTAATATACTGCATACTAACCCACTACTGCAACACTGCAGGAAATGATAGAACTGTAGAATACTGGAATGAACTGGAAATAACTGGAAAAACCTGGAATGAAACTGGAATGAATGTCTATCTGTTAATTACCCAAACTTGTGATGAACAGGTGCCATTCTATCCTTTATTGACCAAATCTTCTTGTACATTTCAGAGTAGAGTCTGCACAAATCAAATCTTAATGTCTGTAGCTTCTGCACTCATTATACTGTCCATAAATTCTGTACTCAGAAATGTACTGTCCCCAATAACAGTGCTGGTAATTATTTCTGTAGTTTCTTCACACATATTCTGATAATTCTGATAATTATGTCCATAGTTTCTGCACTCATTTCCTGATTCTCCAGATTAATGTCATTAATATTCTGGAATGCTGAATATCTGACCTGACTTCTGCACTCTTACTCGAGCATCTGTACTGCAATGACTTTCTAGATATCAGTCCAAACAAACTAATTTAACTGTGCCTAAAGTATTTCCTAATAATCTATGCACCTCTTTAACCTTGTTTCCCAAGTCTAGTACCATCCAAACAGGATTATATGTTTGTTCTCAATGAAATGAACATTCTGTTCTTATCAGTATTCTTGACAGAAGTTACTTCACTGATTGAATGTGCATTCACTGAAACTGTACACAAACTATGAAGACATGTTTTAATATGGCTATATTTCTAGACTTGTACAAATACAGTACTGTATCTTTGTCTAACAAAATACATTTAAATGAAACTTGATCTTGCAAATCCTCCTGAAGATAGCAAATCACACACAGGTATCTTTTTCTGTAGTTACTTTAAAATATGAAATATATAATGAAGACACATCCCTAACCTTACATTTTCAGGAATATTAAAGGTCTATTCTACTAACTGTATTTATGCAGGATTTGATCTGTAAGAATTGTCTCAGAAATTACTGAAATGGGATTTACATCTCTAATTACTTTATAAATTTATTAATATGGTCTATGAAGGATACTGTAATGATCACTAAACTAATATAAAATCAGTCTGCTTTATCTGGTAAATAAACTTGCAACTTTAATTTCGACCACTAGGTATCACTTGAGCATTTATGGTCTGCTTGGATTGAAGTCTCTCAACATTTTGACTTAATTATAACTGGGCATTTCATTAACTTGTTATAACTGATAAACTCTATTTTTTATTCCTATAATATGTGTATCTTGAAGCATAATTACAAAATAATGTATTGACTTGTCTATAAATCTTTAGTTAGATTTGTTACTAATTGTCATGTCTATTTACCTTTTTTATTTATATGTGATGTAATAGGCATCTGCCATTCTAAATTTTTGTCTTAAAAATCCTGTAAATATTTATGTGCTGTAATATTAGAAGTACCTTTATTAAACATATGCTTTTTTATTTCAAATCTATACCATTGCATATCCTGCCAGTGTCTTTTTTTAATTTTCTGTCTAATGCACAATAATTATTATTTAAGGTGCATTTCATTCTGCAAATTAATTAACAAATTAAGCCTGGCATGTTATGCTTTGAGTATATTAAATAACTATTACTGCTTATTCTTTAGATGATTTATCTTAATAAGCCTGTTACAAATAATTATGTCACTTTATTCTAAAAATTAATGATGGAATAATGTGAAGTGTGATGTAATCGAATGTTGTAAACTGTCTAGTAATTCTGTATATTCTGAATTCTGACTGAAATATAGTACTCTGAACTCATAACTGCTTATGAGTGTCATTTTCTAAAACTTGGCCAAAAATTATACTAAAGTGATAAATGTTATATTCTGGAAACTAACTAAACTAATATTAAATGAATATATTTCCTGCCAGTGTTATCTGAACACAGATAAAAGCATAAACTGGAAATCTGCTAAATGTTATATTCTGGAAACTAAACTATTAGCAAACAAATACTTTCTGATCTCAGTATTTTTTGAACAGATAAAAACATAAGCTGAAAACTAGTACTGTTATGTTTGAAAACTATAAAAATATGTGCATACTTGCTTTAACTTTAATCTCCAGAAATGTACATTTGTTTTACACACATTTTAACTTTAAAAAATTTAGATAACTGAAACATATTTTAACAAATATCGAAATTAAAACAGTAATTTTTACTTTGGGCCTTGATTCTCATGTCTTTCTGTAGATACTTGACTTGTGCACCACATCTCTTGCCAAGTTTAGGTCTTACTATGCATTGTGCCAGTCACTGCTGATTTATTGGAAGGGCTGCTACAATGTTCAAATGCCATTTTCTTTACACTTAGGCCATCCAACACTTGCCTTTCTGTCTCCTTTGCAAGGTTGGGTGGCTGCTGTAATATTTTTCTTGACATTATTTAAAACCAAACTGGAAATTATTCAAATATCTTTTTGTAGCAATATTTGCAAAGTAAAAAAAAAAAAAAACTGTATCAGGTCTTTAAAATAATATCTGCAGCAGTACCAATTCTAAACCAAGAGCTTTGCTTGTTGCCCTGACTTTATTTAAATTTTTGTTTATGAAATAAACATATAGTGCCAATAAACTCCTGTAAGTTTGTAAGCAAATTGATAATATACTAAAGTGAAATAAAAAGACTGCAACTTCATTATTAAATCAAATGGAAACCTCGGTGGCAGTGGCATTGTTTTTTCATAACCTCAAATGAAACTAAAATAGCAATCTGACATTCCATTAATATTTCAACATTTTTTAATTTCTGCACCGTTATAAAATTAATCTTAATGGTTGACTTTTCTGCATTCACTCTGTGACCTTCAGTTTGTAATTTACAAAAGAATTTCTTCAGTGTGCAGGTCTGTACCAACTGCTTTACGTGTTTCTCTTTCATTAGCTGACATCATTTAACTCTTTCAGTACTACTGAATGCTGCAAGGATTTATCATTACTGTCTACAATTTTCTCAATTTACATGGATAAATAGTAAGAAATGTTACTGCATAACATTGTCACTAATAATATTAAACTGATCTTTACCATACTGTTTTAAAGCATACAGTACTGTCTTCAATTCACATTGCTGAGCTGGCCTGTAATCTGATAACTCACTTATATAAGTCCATACCTCTGCTGTGCTTGGTAAACAGCAATTTCTGCATGAAATATATTTAGTCTTGAACTGTTTACATATAAACATTTATTACTAGAGTTGAACTGATATCATTTTGGAACTTTACTAATCTGTCCTTTATACAAGTATGTGAAGTTTCTTCATTTCCTACATGAGATTTGAGCCTGAGGATTTAATGACATAATATTTATGCTGCACCCTTTTCTTGCATGGGATCTGAACTTTTGACTGTGCTGTCAATTTTAAAATGTAGCATTGACTTTAAATTCTGCATTCTGTAAACTAGTAAAACATCATTTAATATCTGTGAATGCTTTTCTGTCTCTGTATCAAGATGTTTATGCATTGCAACAAATTACTACTGTACTTCATAGGTATTGTACATTATATAGCATTTTTATATTCCTTAAAATCTTGTTACTGAAGTCTAAAACAGTATATAACTCTGATGACATCTCCATACCTAGTACAGAACTGTTACACTCAGAACTGCTTACTGTGTTTACCTTTGACCCTTCAAATCCTGACATAGATGTATTTATGTCCTCTTGTAGAGGTATATTTGTAACTAAAATTGATGTGCCTGTATTAATCAGTGCCATATTCTATAATATATTTTCTGTAAACAATGAAATATTGTCATTTATCTCAACCTTAAACAATGACAGATAAATAATCTGGTTTGGAGCTGGACTGCCACAGTGTTTATTGATAAGCTGGCAATCATTTTATAGAGCTATGGTATGCATTTCTTCTTAATTTTACACCAAAACACTAGTAATAACATCGACTTGAGCTAATGTTGGCATTTCTTCTTTATTTTGCTTGATGTCTGTATATCATTTATGGTGATGTTTACTTTATCAAAATGATCAAAATCAGCACTTTGATATCCCTTATCCTCCTTAGTGCAATATTTGCACTGGCTTCTGAAAACATTAAACTAGAATTTATTACATTCTGATTATCTGTATTTGAAATAATATAAATCTGAGCCATTATAAATGTTTGCTTCATGTCTTATCTGGAAATCTGAGTGTTATGTACAATGATTGTGTTGATGTCTGTATCTACAATACTGTGACTTAACTTTGCATTTTGAATTACATGTGCTGCAGCATTTACATCAATTTCTGAAGACTACAGACAAGAATGTGTGTTATGTAAGTCTGAACCCATACTGATAGAAGCTACCATTCAAAGAATCATGGGAAAGTGTGTCCATTGCAGTCTTCTTCTATGATTTAACCCCTTTGTATCTAGAAAGATTTAATATTCCTGAAATAATAATGCTGACATTTAAATTAACATTTCTGGAACTCACTTTTTTAAACATCTTTACCCAGTTTTTAAATTTAAACCACAAATTTGCCAGTGTCTTTACTGTAGAAGTGCTGTTTGACATATTTATACAATTTACATTTACTGATGTATTTAAACTTTTTTGAGATTGACTGTCTGACTTAGCTAGAAAATGCCTTGTAATAAAAATGAATCCTCACATAAGGTGAGTTGAAGTTGTTTAATAAGGTGGCCTGGCATCTCACAGCTTTTTTAAACTATGTCTTGTAAGGATTTTCTTGGATCTGTGACATCATACTGGAAACTTGAAAGTCTGCTGTCTGCTTTGCAGATGGTGAGGTTTTCTGATATTTTGATATTAACTGAATAATGTCCTTTACACTGGTATCTTTGAGATTTTACTGTAGATTTTCTGAAGTAATGTTGTGAAGGAACACTGCCACTCTGTTGAAGCTTTTTGAAACTTTACTGTAGATTTTTTTACATAATTTTCTGTATGAAGACTGCTGTTCTATAAAATACACACAGTCTGACTGTTGTTGGGGTTATTATGAGGCTTTGAGACTTACTTTAACAGCAAATATTGCCCCCATCAAGGGTGGCTCACCATTGTAGGAATTGGTTGGACTGTAGAACACTGGAATGAACCAGAAATAACTGGAAGAAAATGGAATAAGACTGGAATGAATGCCCTTATCTGTAAAATACTCAAACTTGTAATAAAGAGGTGCCAGTCTCTTCTGTGTGCAGCAAATCATCTTGTACATTTCAGAATAAATTCAGCACACACTGTAGTTTGGTTAAGAATGCTTTATGCACAGTGGAGGTCAACAATATCCAAATGAAATATTAATATCTGTAGCTTCTGTACTTATACTGTCCATAAATTCTGTACTGAAAAATATGCTGTCTCCAATAACAGTACTGATATTTGTGCCCTTAGGTTCTGCACTCATTTTATTATCCTCCAGAATAATTTCATTAATATTCTAGAATGCTGGATATTTGACCTGACTTCTGCACTCATGCTCAAGTGTCTGTACTGCAATGATTTTTTGCATATTAGTCCAAACAAACTAACTTAACAAACTGTGTCTGAAGTTTTTCCTTATAATCTACACACCTCTTTAACCTTGGTTTCCAAGCCTTGTATCATCCAAATAGGATGATATGTTTGTTCTCAATATGCCACACATTCTGTTCTTATCAGCATTCTTGACTGAAGTTTATTTTCACTTATTGAAAGTGCATTCATGGCAACTGTGTGCAAACTGTGAAGGACTGCTTGAATATGGCTGCATTTCTACACATGCAAAGAAAATACTGTATTTTTGTCTAACAAAATACATTTATTTATTTGTTTACATTTGCAAAATGGGTAGTGTCCGACTGCGCTACGTACCTCATTTTCAGCTGAGACTGGGGGAGAAAAGCTCCAACAATTAATACATAGAAAAAAATCATAAATGAACAAGATACAACAGAGTAATACAATAAATACTTGATTAGATAAAATAGCATGGTGGGATTCAAATTTATGTAATTGAATGATACATATCTTAAATGAAGAAAATATAAAACAAAAATTTGCAAGTACAAAAACTGAAGTAAAATAATAGTGTTTTTTACAGGAGGAGTAGAGAGGAGAGTAATTTATAGGAGAACAGGAGAATACAGGTTAGAGAGTATATACTATGTTATAGTTACAGTAAAGTAACAGCAGATAGTGAGAATTATCCAGGGATTGTACAAGGGTATAGCCAGTGTTTATTAAGGTGTTCTTTTAGGAGTAGTTTGAACTTGTGATTGTCTGGATTTTTCAGAATGTGTTGACGGAGTGAGTTCTAGGTTTTGGCTATTTTGTTTGAGTAGATGGAATCCCAATATAAGGCAGAGGCTCATGCACCATCTCGCATGATGACCTCACCAGTGCCACTGGCACCCTGAACTCATCTGCCGCCTGGTGGTTGTGAAGCGAGGCAGGTCATATGTGTATGTGTGACACTCTTGGAGACAGGAGCTGACAGTTCAACTGATGAATCCTGCACTAAGGCACCATATGAGCACATCCACTTGTGCATGATTCCTGATATCCTTCATAGAACCATGATGCTCACCTCCCAAATAAGCAAGCCAGTCTGGTGGTCTCCTGCCATTAACAGACTATACAACAGAAGGTAGATACTGTTGAAGAAAAAAGGATAATCCAAGAATACAAACAACTCCCTTACCAGCCCCAGTGAGACATTGAGATCCCTCATGGAATCCTCCAAATATGGTTATGTAACTTAAATTGCTACAGATTCCACAGACAACCACACAACATTCTATAGTTATGTCCAGAATCTAACTGGCAATGCTCAGAAGTGCTCTGAGCTACAACAGAATGGCATTAAATAGACTGCTCCCACGGATTGTGCCATTATCCTGGCAGATTGATTTAGTACCACATTCACCCCCTCTCACCCCCAAAAGGGCCCATGTCAATACAAAAAGAGTTACATTGCCCAGTAATCATGGCCACACAGGCAGAAACCGCATTATCCACAGCTAAGAATACAGCATCCATGGGACCAGATGACATCCTGGGCCGTGTACTACATGAACTACAAAATGGAATGGCAACTCACCTAAATGTCATGTGTAATCATAGCCTCGCATCAGGGCTGGTGCCCACTGAGCTTCAGTTATCCCACTCCACAAGGGGGCATCCACCTTGGATCCCTGGAACTACCCTCACATCAGTCTGATGAGCCTGATCTGCATGGCCATGGAATGCATTATCAGGGAAGTTTTGAACGCAGACATTAGCAACCCTCAAACACTGGACCCCAACAGATTGGGCTCATGGAGGGCCAGTCTTGTCTCCTGAAACTGATTGACTGCTTTAACTCAGTCTGCATAGCTGTTGAAGAGGGTAAGGCAGTCCACAAAGCCTATGTGGACCTTGTCAACCCTTCAACATCAATCCCAGTCTGGAAACATAGATTAACATACTAATCCAGCCATACATCCCTATGCCACTTGATGGTTTGCTACATGACCTACTGACAGAACCCAAACTGTAGGTGTTACTGACTCCAAATCCATCTCCAGACAAGAGACAAGTGGAGTACCTCAGGATTAAAGTACTGGGACCACTGTTGTTTGGCATCTACATTTCTGAAGTACAGGCCAACAGTACAGGACTCTGGCCAACAAAGGTAACAGATGACTGCAAAATGGGAGTCATTATGAACCTGACTGTACTCCATGATATGTTACTGATACCAGCCTGACATCATACAGGTGGGATGGAGTACTGTTAACATCCTGTGCCCTTGTCTGGAAGGTCTTGGTTATGGAATCTGCAACAGTTGGTAGAGTATTGCAGGGCAGATGTGTTTGGCTGTGGGGGGAATGGCTATGGGGGGAATACCTATTCGTGCATGACATATGTTGTTTGTGCCTGTCATCCCCATTAATGGTGCATGTGGACATATATGTTTCTGCTATGTTCCCACTTTATCTACAGATGTATGCCCATATATACCTATATAGATATAAATATCTATTTACGTGTGTGTGTGTGTGTGTGTGTGTGTGTGTGTGTGTGTGTGTGTGTGTGTGTGTGTGTGTGTATATATATATATATATATATATATATATATATATATATATATATATGTATATGTATATATATCAATATGGAGTATCTGTTTAGACATTAATATATTTTCACACACACATACATCTACATGTTGGAATATTCTCTGTGCTGTTGAATGACTGGGCTGGATGATATGTTTGTGAATACAGCAGGGTTATGTATATCTGTATATCTGAGATAGCTTAGAGGTAAATCACTTTGGTTATGGTGTGCATGGTCCTGGGTATGAGCGTAGCATAAGTTGTTTATTTTGTTGCTAGGCAGAACAAGGGCCGATAGATACAGAGTGATTAAGGCACTTTATAGCAGTTGTAAGCAGGTTTGTGAGGAGGATAGAACTGCTACAGTCTGGTTATAGTTACTTATACTAAGTTAGCTTCTGAATTACTTAACCTGTATAGGCATTGCTTAGCTCCACGCAAACCTGCACAAATCTGCTTACAACTGCTTTAAAGTGCCTTAATCACTGTGTATCCAAAGGGCCGTGTTCAGGCCAGCAATAAAATAAAAAGCTCATGCAAGGCTGATGCACACCATAAACAAAGTGATTTACCACTGAGCCATGACAGATACAAAGAAATTTGGTGTTTTCAGAAACATATCATCCAGTCCAGTCATGCAACAGTACAGAGAATGTATACCAACATCTAGATGTATATGTGTGTAAATATATTAATATCTATTCAGATACAACATATCTAGATATGTATATATATATATATATATATATATATATATATATATATATATATATATATTAATTTCTAAAACTATATACATATATATCAATATATAGGCACATATATACAAGCATATGCATAAATTGACACATATATGTGTCTATACCTATATGTCTACATATACACAGCACATTACATATGTGTACTCAGATATGTATCTATGCAGGTATATACGGACATAGTGATATATATGTTAGCAGATATATATATATATCTATATAGGTATATATGGCCATACATCTGTAGATAGCAATGGCAGATTAACAAATACACATATGTCCACATGCACCATTAATGGGGTTGAGAGGCCCCACACACACTATATGTCTTGTACAAATAGGCACCCCCCCTCAGCCAAACACATGTGCCCTGCAATACACTACCAAGTACAGTCTTCCTCCCATAGGACATGAAATATGTGGAAGCCATCAACATCCTCAGGATACAGATACACAGACACAGATATGCAGATACATATATATATATATATATATATATATATACACACAAATGCGACTACACATACACACGCAGATATATGTACAATAAGATACATATGTAGAAGGTGCACACAATATAGAACAGTCACTATGCCTACAGTTAACACCTGAACAAGGTCGCTGTATGGGCCACAAATACAAATGTCAACAATTGCCTGCAAAATATACCCATAGAAAGGTCATAGGAAAGACACCACACACAGGTTTGCAGAAATGGGAATCCTTTAATTGTGTACTATAACAGTTCTATATGCCATGTCATATAGCTGTTCAGATACTGACAACCATATAAACAGAGTACTGCAACTGTGAAACAGTTGCACTAATACAGTAGTCTGGAAAGGTTCCCAACTGTTGCTGTCCAGGCCAAGCCCTTCAAATTGTACAATAGTGAAGACAGACTGGGACACAGGATACCAAACAATCAACAGTATGTACTGCAGGTTTGTAGTTCAGCAGCCTCTATCTACACTCTGTACAAACTTAGTAGGAGGTAAAGACGTTTTGTGATCAAATGGGTTGTAACTGGTACATAACAAGGCATAACTGACACCATCACAAGCAAAGAGACAAACAGAACAGTCTGTATGGCAGGAGGCAGTAGGTTTGCAGTACCCCAATTCATGTAAGTAATGTTAATTTAGGTGAAGTATTCAGTACTGTACATCCAGATACCTTGTGGCAGAATCACCCCTGATACACCCACATTTTGTAACAGCCTAGGTCATTTATGGTATCCTCCAGAAGGGCCTCACAGAAACGGATAACTGGTGCCAGAGCCATGGCCTGAAGTTAAACGCCAAAAAATGCATAGTCATACCCTTCGGGAAAAACAAGGTTACCCCTAGCTACCATATAGGTGACAATCCACTGAGCACAGAAAAAGTCATCAGGGATCTGGGGACCCAAGTTGACAGTAGTCTTTCGTTTGACACTCATGTTGCTAAAGTAGTTAGGAAAACCTTCTATATCGCCCACCTGATCATGAAGGGATTCACATCTAGATCAAGGGAGGTCATCGTCCCCTGTACTCATCACTCATTAGACCTATGATTGAGTACAATGCCCGCTCGAATGTATCTGACCAGACACCTGATGCAGCTTGAAAGGCCCAAAAGTTCCTCACCAAAAGGATAAAGGGTCTCAAAAATATGTCTTATGCTGCCCGACTGAAAGAACTCCAGCTTTATTCAGTTTCATACCGCTTGCTCAGAGGTGACCTGTGCCTGACATATAAGGCCATGTCAAACCCAGATTTGATGAATATGCTTCACCTCAAAAAATCTAGATCCCTCAGAACCACAAGGGCGGAGACTTAAACCTTGACACGGTTATAAATAGAACGTGCTGGAGGGACAGATTCATCACCCAGAGACTCCCTATGCTGTGGAACAAAATCCCGGTACATGTGAGGCAGAGCACCTCGCTGGCCTTGTTCAAGAGGAATCTTGACCAATGGATGGGAGATCGCAGATATACCCCAGGGATTACTTCAGTGTCACTGCTTGACAGAGGCACAGAAAAATGATAGGCATAGTTTTTATTCAAACTAAAGGTGGCGAAGCCACATAACTATGGGCTAGGCTTATAAATGCCCTTGGGCAGATAGCCTAGTATGAACCTATGAACCTATGAACCTATGGTGCTCTCCACCTACACTCAATAATACAGGCTCATATTCCACTGTTACATACACTGGCCACTGGAGTGCATAAGGGCACACATGTATTGTGTGGGTGATGCCCACACATATATGGCCCCAGCCCCACTGTATGTGTGGTGGATACAACAGGAGTTGACTAATTGCAGCAATGGCAGTGTGATATACTCACAGCCCACTACAGAACAACCCCCTACAGCATGACATATGTACAAAGCTTCTTATGTAAATGGAGGACAGAGGCTGGAACACAGGCACATATGTGGAACACTGTTGCCATACACTAAGCATGGTGCTGGTGTTACAGGATAGTCTGCAACATACCCTTTGTCAGGGAATTGAGGTTAGACACAGAAATGGATGTAGCCATGTACTGATAGCACGCAGCACGCACACTGCCAGTGTAATATGTGACACAGAACCTGTGTGGTGGATGGACAACACATGATAGGCATACCTCTGTCCAGCAAGAGCATAGGCCCACAATAGTAACCTATACAGACAGACTGTATTCCAAAGTACACAAGTATGTACACAGACACACACACACACACACACACACACACACACACACACACACACACACACACACACACACACACACACACACCCTGTAACCCCAGTACTATGGAAAGCATAACATAACTCTACTCACAGTCTGTCTGTTCCTGATCCTCCTACAAATATGTAGCTGCTCCGAGTGTGCAGGTTCTCCTATCCTATCTGCTGTCTGTAATACTGATGCCCACACACAGGAAGGATGTCCATCACACAGGAAATGTAAAGGGACCACACCCACATGCTGTAGGGATTTATAATGGGTGGCTACACCTGTGCACTACTTCCAATTACCACTGTCATGGCAATTATATATATAAGGCTATCTGGATAAGTATATGTACATATATTCCCACCATATGTCTTGGACTTGGAGTGTAGCCCTACCCCAGTCCCTATAGTCCCAAAGTCATAGTGCAAGGGGATGGCAGGTATGTATAGCAGGTATATTACTAGATTATTGCTACTGTTGTTGGGATTGTCTTCACAGACATGGTGTGTGTGGAAGGTGACATCTGCTTATAACATGTGTGCCATTGGCTACTGACAGACATCCTAAGGGAATCATTGTAAAGTACAGCCGCTAGCATGTAATGCCCCTGTGGAGTGCAGCAGTGATAGTGGCCAATATATGTGGAACTTCGCACACACCCTGTACAGTCCAGAGGTTTACACATAATCCTTTAGTGCACAACATGTGTACCAGGCCTGACAATATGGATGCAGACAGCCATACAGATGGATATAACATATAATGATTGGTATACATTTGCCACCATAGGTTTTGGATTCACACAGTCCTGTCTGGCCTGACACATAATGACTGCTGGTACAGGGGTGCCATGGACACATACTACCCACTAGATATTGACATACATCTGTACAGCATCCCACTGCTCTGTCTGACATACATGACTTTTAAGGGAGGCCTGGCAGCAGTACATCTGGCAAGTATCTGCACATGACATCTCACTGGGTAAATACACTAAGCTGCTAGGCATGTAACAATGCACTGTGCAGGCTACAGGCTGTCTGACTCAACACTGGCCTACATCTCGTATGGGGGAATGCACATGTACCAGCATATATTGCAGGCTCAACAGCCATGTCACAGCACAGGATAAGATACACCTGTGTGAAAGTTTCTAACCACAATCAGTGTGAACACAGCCACAGCTACATAATGTAAGCTATCATAATATTACAGTATATGGACTATCTGTTCTACACCATCCTCATATGTGTCACTCACAGAAGGACCCTACTTATACTGGGCTGCTACACAGTCTGATCTGATTGCTGTCTGTGGTATGGAACATGTGTGTGTGTGTATGGCCCTACAAACATGTATGGCAAAATGGTACCATACAGTGGGGCAGCATGTAACATCACATAGAAGGGGAGCTAGAACAATGACATCTACCACAGTCTGCACACAGGCTAAAGTACATATTGACAATACACACACTGCCAACATTCACCATCACTACACATACCTCAGTACTGTACAAACATCACAGAATGTCCAGGTTATGTTATGGAATATAACCCCTACTGTACACAAAATGTGTAGCAATCTGATATATCACTGGCTTCTTATCAGAGATGATGACACTGTTTATGGTGTACAGCACATATGCACCACTTCATGCATGACATATGTACAAAGGTTGACAGAGGTGTGGCTGACAGCACATACACAGGGACAGTATAGACATGTTGCTGTGATAACCTCATAAATTTATCATTGTAACGGAGTTTGTTGCAACATATGTCCTATGAGGGATATGAAGTCAGTAACTGTCATGGCCTTCACCATCTACAGACTGCAATCCTCACATTACCTTCTGCATTCCACAGATAGATGCACCATGGCTAACACATGAAACCAAAGGCACAGCACTACCCACTCTGCAGATGACCCTGCAGATGGGGATTCCTCATATACATGGAACTGACATGGCAGGTATTGTGACATGTATGACAGGCATATCCAGACAAACACTGTTAAACCAACATTACTCCAAATGCAGTTTATCAGCACTTACAGTCTGTAGTCAGGTCAGGCACATCCCCCTCCTGTTTGTTGCCCTCTTTCCACAGTGTATGTTGTTAGAGGTAAATCCCCAATCCATCTGAGATGTTGTTTGCCAAACAACAGATCTAGTTCTTGCTCACAGTGGCTGAAAAGGGCCAACACCACCATGACGTTCCTAGGTATTGGAGTGTGTTTCCAAGCAATTGGCTACGGGAATGTTACCACAGCTGTTCCACATGCAATCAGCTAGAGGAGGGCTGCAATTCATGCAGAGGCCATCGGCTGATCATGAGCATCACTTAAAATACACATGCTGCTGCCTAAGCAAAGTAGGTGTGGGTTTCCACATCCACCAGAGAGGGAGTGGGGGATGCAGACAGAGGCAAATACATGTCAGGGATGGGTGGGTAAGTAAAACTGAAGCATGTCACACACTTACCAGCACAGGGTAAAAAAACCCCGACAACTATGTAGTGCTATCACAGTTCGATGCAGTTATTGGATGCACCACATGGGTTACTTACTGTGGAGCACTCAGAACATGTATGTGATGGTGAGTGACATCTGCAACAGAGATATGGTAGATAAATGGTAGGTGACGTACATGTGCTTGTCTGCCTGAACAGGTGCCAGAGTCAACACAGGTGCACTCACACAGGGACGCACACACATTGATACACTTGGCAGGGCCAGGAGTGCAACTCATCACTAATGGGATTGCCACAACACATCACTATGCAGGTATCACGTGCACCACACAGGTCATACAGAGGTTGTATGGGCAAAGAGTATGAGGAGGTGTCAGACATCAGAAAAAAAATGCGTATGCCCTGGGCGGTTGTAGTGAGTGTGGATGTGGACAAACACACCATACAACACACACATTACCACACAGGGTGCCAGTTCTGACATGCATGGGTGCATGTTTGCAAGGGTGTGTGGTGGTCAATTGTGCCAGCAGGCTGTACAAGGGTAGGCAATGGGTATACCTTTGCATAAGGCCACATGACAATGATCTGCATTGTGGCTCAGGCCTGTAGTTTCTGCATTTGCCCACACAGGTGAGTATTGAATCCCCCATCCTGTCACCTGGGTGACTATTGTGTGTGGCCAATGCTGTGCATCACTTGCCATGTATGTGTACCTTAGTCAATGACATGGATGGTGTCTGGGATGTGCACATCTCCCACATGCATGTACAGTGACGTGGAACTGTACCTGTGGTGTCTGGCCCATGTTGTGAACACAGATTATCATCAGATGTGTCAGTCTTGCCCACCTGTGGCAGGAACTGGTAATGGACAGCAGGTGTACCCTGCACGTACATTGATAGCATGCTAACAGCATTCCCTTATGTCAGTGTCATCTGTCCATACAGGGCATGTTGTCAGGCATGGTATGTCCTTTTTGAGTCACTTGTGAAGACACCACAGGTGGTACAGGTGTCCATTGGGGAACATGATGGTGGTACACTGTCTGCATGTATGTGCATATTGGACAGATGGTAACATGGCCTCTGTAGCCCACTGCTATCACTGCATGGCTACTTTCAGTGGCCAATATGCAGTGTACTACCTACATACTGGTTGTTGCCTATTCATGTGTGTGCATATGACACATGGGTTGAGTGTGTGCTCTGGGTAATAGTGGGGATGCTAACTGTGATTGACTGGCCTTGATGTCACATGTATGGGTATGGTTTTGCACTCCAGCCTCTCAACTAATTTACATCTGTTATCCCTGTATGGTTGACATTGTGATATATAGTAGGACCACCATAAAATAAATAAACAAAACCCCCTTCACATTGCCCACACTCACAACCACCTCTCCACAGGATACGAGTTACAAAGATGCGCACACACACTCACCTGTCATGTCTGGAAGTAACGCCTACCTAACTAGTTTATTACACTACAGCACTACGCAGTTATAGTCCGCTCCACAGACATCACTGGCATATGTCTTCCCCAAAGGTGTATTTCACAATAAATGACATCAGCAGGATTACCAATGTACTGCTAGTGATTAGCCTAAAATGCATTGCTCCCTACACAGACAGTGAGACACACACAAAACATCCACAACTGATATGTGTGTGGATAGAGAACCTCTGACTGAGGTCTATATCATACTACAGCATAGAGCTATTACAGGACACACCACAGGGCTTATGAAAGAAGTACTTCCCCAAAGGTGTATTTCACAATGAATGACATCAGCAGGATTACCAAAGTAGGGCATTTCAGCTGTACTGCGAGTGACTAATCTAAAATGCATTGTTCCCTACACAGACAGTGAGATACACACAAAACATCATCAACTGACATGCATGGGTAGAGAACCCCTGACTGAGGTCTATATCATACTACAGCATGGAGCTGTTACAGGACACACCACAGGGCTTATGAGAGAAGTCCTTCCCCAAAGGTGTATTTCACAATGAATGACATCAGCAGGATTACCAAAGTAGGGCTTTTCAACTGTACTGAGAGTGACTAGCCTAAAATGCATTGCTCCCTATACAGACAGTGAGACACACACAAAATATCCACAATTGACATGTGTGGGTAATGAACTCCCAACCAAGGTCTATATCACACAACAGCATGGAGCTGTTGTAGGGCACACCACAGGGATTACTAAAGAACTTTCTCCCCAAAGTTGCATTTCACAATGAATGACATCAGCAGGATTGACAAAGTAGGGCATTTGAAATGCACTGTGAGTGAGTAGCCTATAATGCATTGCTCCATACACAGACATTGAAACACACAATAAACATCCAAGACTGCCATGGGTGGAGATGGAACCCTACCACAGTTCTAAATCACACTACAGCAGTATGCAGTTACAGGACATGCTACAGAGAATACTGAGCTACAACCTTCCCAGAGGTGTATTTCTAGGTGGGTGACATCAGCAGCCTTGCCAAAGTTGAGCATATGAATTCTAAGGAGTGTGAGCACCCTACAGTGCATTGTTCTCTACTCAGTCAGAGACATACAGATTCACACACACAGTTACCAAGTCTGAGGGTGGAACATCTATCTAACTACATTATCACACTACAGCAGTACGTAGTTACAGGACGTGCTATGGAGATTACTGGGTTATGACTTTCCCAGAGGTGTATTTCTAGGTGAGTGATATCAGCAACCTTGCCAACGTTTAGTGTATGATTTGTACAGAGTGTGAGTAACCTAAACATTGCCCTCTATTCAGTCAGTCAGACACACACACACACACACACACACACACACACACACACACACACACACACACACACACACACACACACACTTGACAAGTCTGGGGTTAGAACACCTACCTAATTACTTTATCATACTACAGTAGTACACAGTTACAGGATATGCTATGGAGATTACTGGGCTACAGTCTTCCCAGAGGTGTATTTCTAGGTGAGTGACATCAGCAGCCTTGCCAAAGTTGAGTATTTGAATTGTATGGAGTGTGAGTAGGCTAAAAAGCATTACTCTCTACTCAGTCAAACACACACACAGAGATGCACACACAAACACAGTTGCCAGGTCTGGGATTAGAACACTTACCTAACTACTTTATCACGCAACAGCAGCACGCAGTTACAGGACGCACTACAGAGATTATTGGGCTATGACTTTCCCAGAGGTGTATTTCTAGGTGAGTGGCATCAGCAGCCTTGCCAAAGTTGAGTATATGAATTGTACAGAGTGTGAGTAGCCTAAAAAGGATTTTTCTCTACACAGTCAGAGACAGACATGCACACAAACACACACTCACACAGTTGACAAGTCTAGGGTTAGAACTACTACCTAACTAGTTTATCACTACAACAGTACGCAGTTATGGGACACACCATGGAGATTACTGTGCTACAGCTCTCCCAAAGGTGTATTTCACATTGGATGACCTCAGCAGGCTTGTCATAATACTGCTATGTGGAGGGTGGTGTGTGTATGGGCCATAACCCATTCATGTAGGGGTTGACATGCCACATTCGGGCACACACGGGGTTATATGTCATGGGTACATGTATACAGCTACTAGTTGACTACTTCCTTGTACAGTCATGTTGCACAGCTGGCACGTGCACCACATAGTCTGTCATGCTGACAGATACTGGTGGCTAGTATCTGCAGTGAGTGACATCTGCACCTCATGTGTTTGTGGCCCTTTGGCTGTGTGCTGGGTGGGACAGACCTGGATGGCTCCTTGTCACGGTCACCCTCTTCCACACATCTATGTCCATCTACCTTTGGCTTATTATAGTGTGTTGTCCTTACATATATGTCTGTATTCCTATCCACTTTGTGTGCAAAGCAGGAGTGGTGCATACTGACATTTGTCCGCACTAAGTACTGCAACTGCCAGATATGTCTGGTCCACTGGTGTTTGCAGACATGGCCATCATGTGTATGTGTGTGAGCATGCCCAGTATGACCTCTCAGTATGTTGTTGACTGACACTGCCTTTATTCCTCTAAGTGTGTGAGCATGCCCAGTATGGCCATCTGTATTGCATGTGTGGATCAAGTCCAGGTAATTTGTACTGCGGTGCTGACCTATGTGTTGTACACTGACAGGTAGCATGCTGTGTCTGTAGGGTATCCTTCGGTCATTTGGCATTGACTGTTGCTACATTCCTGCAGAGCAGGGGTGACACCTGACTGTTTCTACATTTCTGCACAGGAGTGGGGGGGGCATGCCTGACTGTTACTATAAGTGTACGTAGGATGGGGGGCACACCTGACACTTGTACACATTTGCTAGGACTGTACTGGTATGTTGGGTACTCCATTTCAGTCTGTAGTCTTACCTATCATGCTGGCTAGAGGCATACCAGTGTACTACAGATCTTAGCTTTAACTACCTACATATTAGTTTCTGACTTCAAAGCCTTCACAACTTACATACAACTTCCTGGCCTGCTGTAGTCTGTCTGTGTAGGCCTGGGGGAGGGGTTACCCATAGGGCTCATTCAGAGGCCATAGTACAGCATTTGTTTGTGTTTGTCTACACCTATCCTGCTGGCTGTAACTGTTGTTGGGTATGTGGCCCCCCCTCCACCTGGCATGTGTGAGTCACTTACCTTGTGAGTGTCCCAGTATTGAGGGTGGTGCTGAAGGGCTGCCTATGTCAGATGTACATAGTACACTCCCTATACATGGTTTAGCACAGGTAGTGTCATGTTTGGCAATCCTTTTGCTGTATGTATGAGTCAGAGATAGGTGTAATTTCCTGGGTCCCTACTGTGTCAGTGCATGTGCTATGCATTGCCTCTTTGCAAAGGCCAGGGCATACTGGGCACGCCTCCTTCTGCCTACTGGGGCAGGCTCAGGTTGTTCCTCCTCTGAGTCACTCTGTGCCTGTGCAGGCCTTGGAAATGGTGGGGGCTGCGTGGCCCTGCCCCATGCTGTTTCTGCTGCAGCTGTTTCTGCAGGATCATATTGTGTAGCATGGCACATACAAGGACAATCTGGGTAGATGTAGTTGGTGAGTACTGCAAGGCTCGACCAGATGTATCCAGGCACCAGAACCTTGACTTGAGCATTCCAAACACACGCTCTATTATGATTCGTGTTTCTGCATGTGGCTCATTATGGAGTTCTTGTTCGGGTGCGTGTGTATTTCTGATGGGTGTCATCAGCCATGGCTCCAGTGCATATCCAGCATCCCCCACTAGGTGACCATGTGGGATGTCCCCATTGGCAAATGTCTGGTACAGCTGTGCTAGATGCCAGATATGGGAATTGTGGTAGCTTCCTGGACAGCCAGCACACGCATTCATTATTATGCCCTGGGCATCACACATGACCTGGCAGTTGATGGAGGGGTAGCCCTTGTGGTTGATGTAGACCCTACCCCGCTCACCAGGTGGTGCTTTGATGCATATGTGCATGCAGTCTATAGCATCCACTACCTCAGGATATTCTGCTATTTGGTGGAAGAGACTTATATCGCTGGCCAATGCATCACGGATGATGGGGAAATATATGTGCTCACCATGTGCTGACATGGCATCCAGGAACTGGTGGAGTACCCTGGATGCTGATGCCTGTGAAATCCCCATCATATCTCCAGTTGGCCTTTGGCAGGTACATGTAGCTAGTATTCTTAGGCCTACACATACCTTGGTATCCACTGGGATGGGTACCCCTCTGTTAGTTCTATGTGTGAGGCATAGCTGGCACAGCTCAACAATTTGCTGTAGGAGGTCCTTGTCCACCCTATAGTGCCCCACTATCTCCAGCTCATGTAGCTCTTGGTAGGTTACCCTGGGTCTGTACACTCTTCTCCATCTCCTCACTGTCGGTTGCTCAGCAGCATTCACATCCTCACCACCCTCAGCCTCTTGCACATGCCTGTTTATGTTAGCAAAAGCAGCCCCTAACATTTTTTCTCTTGCGTTCATTTTGTAAAATGTCCCTGTTCGTATACACCGGCGGTGCAGAGAATTTGGAAAAAACAAGGGGGAAGGGTCTTTGCATAGTTTATAATGGTGTGCTGGGCTGGGCTGGTCTGCTGCCTGTGTAATTGGCTGATTCTGATACATTTCACTTGTCAGCTAAGCTAGCTCTCCTTGATTACCTTCCAACTGCTGTTTTCCCTTCCCATTGTCTTCCTGTTTAAGACCGTGTGCATGCTGCACAAATGGAGTGCTCAGATGTGCACAGTGCTGCTATTTCCTGTTTTAACTTCTTTTTTCTTCCTGTAAGACCCAGTGCACAGTGCACACACCCACTTACACTTTGTAAAGAGTGCTAGGCATGTTTAGACACACCCCTAGCTTAGCTGTGCTAAGCTAGGAGCATTCCCGAGCCACAGGGCTCCAATCCACTTATAGTATGCCTGACACACCCCACCATGATGTCACCTATATCCTAGTCTTGCACCCAGCTGTTTATACTCTTACACTCTTGGGACCTGCCTCACACCCTGGGGAAAAGTGGGATTCACTATCCTTCCCATCATTTGCATAGGATTGCCTGCTATTGCATAGTTACATGTCCCTCACTAAGCCTCCCTCCTTAGCAACATTTACTCACCGACCAGGTTGTCTTCTGCCTGCCATTAACTTGCATGGCAGAATACTGCTTTTAGTTAGAATGCTTATTTTAGGTTTATTTTATTATTTTACCCCTGATCCCATTTGCGTGCCGCTGCCCTATGCTTAAACAGCCGCGATCGGCAAAAAAAAAATAAAAGTTGTTTTTTTTTTTATTTTTTAAACATTTTTCAATGCCAATGGCCATTGGCCTGCTTCCTCAGTAATATGCAGCCTTTATTTGGAGCTGTCATAGCTCCGTTTTGTAGTTTGCAGAAATGTACTCAGTTACTAACCGAATACATTTCTGCAGACTGTACTCATCCTGCACTGACAGCTACCGGCTTCCTGGATCACAAATTACCCTCATTTGCATGGTTTTCACTAGCAAATGAGGGTAATTTGCATACAGGATCTTGGTCCATGCAGGATTAGTCTAAGAGCTCACGTGCACATCCTGGGAGCTCGTTCCTGGATTGCACGCCGGTCATATTGCCAAAATTAGCTCTTAGACAAATCCTGCACACCCTAATGGGCTTCGTAAATCTGGGGAATAGTGTTTTTCACATTGACTACTCCTGGGTCAGGTTTTTTATATCCATACTCAAATGTTGTCTTGCTCTACATACAGCAATAATGTTTTTCAGTGTTAAATAATCTCTTCATAGGCTACTCCCTAATTAGTAACTTTTGAACTCACAGTCAATCCTGCCACTTATAAGTGAAACACCCAAGCCATCAAATTTACACTAATGTGGCAGTGCTTAAGCTGAACAATATAGGTGTCTATTGTCTCATAAACCCCTTGATTTCTTCTCAGAAGCAGGTATCTCATAAAAACGATTTTTTTTTTACTCACAGCATTATGTTTGGACTTCACTTTTAAAACTTGCATCTCTTTTCTTTCTTCCTTTCTAAAAATAAAAATATATATATATATATTAAATACCCCAATTGATGCTTTGCATATGACATGAAGGAAGATGATACATAGCATTTTCCCAGACTTATTTCCAAATACACTAAATATACAGCAAAAACATTTAATCTAGAACTTAAGTTTTCAGTGATAATTCTATGCACTTTCACATTTGAGGTTGTATGCTCATCATCACTCACCAAAAATTGATTAAATTATGCAAAACTATCAGAAGAGAGTGAACATGAGAGAGCATGGTTAAAGTGAGATTCAAAACTGATCTGTGCAAGACATAAAGTATTATGGTAATATATTTTAAAATATTGTAGTGGTAGAGTAAGCCAAAAAGATGTCCTGTTAACTATTTTATTCACTTTTTCTGTCAACCTCAATCTGTACCTGAAACAAGAACACAAAACAAATAATTAGGTAAATAAATACTCTCAAAGAAATTATATAACAGTAGACCAAGACAGCAATACCAAAAGTTAGAGAGTCAATGCCAGTGACACAAAAGGTAGCACACTTGCTTTTCACATAGAAGGCTGTGGATTCTATTCTATCACCTTGTAGACCAATTGCTGACACTGCAGTGCTGCAAAAGGGAGGGTCTGCACTCTTGAGTGTGCCATCTTTTGGATGAAATGTTAAACCAAGATCTCATCTCTTTGAGTTGGTTGTAGCGCAAATGGACATAAAAGATTCCACAGCACCTACTGAAAATGGTAGGAGTCTTTTGTTTATATACAAAAATAACTCTTAGTTACAAAATATTTAAATATTAACAAATATTTACAAGTGTAGAAATATACACACACACACACACACACACACACACACACACATACACGTGTGTATGTATATATATATATATATATATATATATATATATATATATATATATATATATATATATATATATACACACATATACATATGTGTGTGTGTGTGTGTGTGTGTATGTATATATATATATATATATATATATATATATATATATATATATATATACATATATATATATATATATATATATATATGTATATATGTATATATATATATATATATATATATATATATATATATATATATATATATATATATATATATATATATATATAAATACATATATACATACATACATATACATACACACAAATATATTGGTGCAATCAAACTAAATGTTCATCCTTGTTAGATCACAACTCCTTTTTCCATTACCACCAATTGATTTTATTTAGTATTGTTGCTAAAATCCATTTATCATTAAACATAATTTAATTTATTCTTTCATTCCATATAACTCATATAACAAAATAAATGTTATCAATTCATTTAACATATTTTACTTCTATTTCATAATATGCATATTTAATCCTATTCGTATTTATTTTATTCACTTCTTTTATATCTACAAAAAAATCTTTACATAGTTTGCCCCAAAACCTATTCACTCTTTTACATTTCAAAAACACATTCCATACTTTCTTCTTCTTGACAATTTAAACATATTCTATCACTTTTCTGCTTATGTGGCATATTTCCTTTTAATGGCAATTTTTTATTACTATTCACCACAAAATTATTGACATTCTTCTTTCCGATTATAGCATTTGTTTCTTGTTTTAATAACTTTATTTTTTTCATGTGTTAGATTTTCCGATGGCTTTCTATAGTAATGTTTTATCATTACATTCTTATACCATACTTTTCTATTTTTTTCTATACCATCATTTTTTTATTTTTCACAAAAATATTTTTCCTGGTAATATTTTATTTTCATATTTATACAATATTTTTTTCTCTTTTGATCTTTTTACCATACCCCAAAATTTATCATTCTAATATTTATATATTTTTATTGCTAATATCTCATTTTTTTTGTTTATCCACTTTAATACTTTGTACAAATGTAATGAAGCAGCATATGCACTGGATTGATTAGCCCTACACCTCCTTCTTCATTTACACACAAAACTCCTTTTTTTACTGTATTTAATCTAGAACCCCATTATAAATGAAAAAATATCTGCAGTAATTCCTTTCCAAATACTGTTGGCAACATAAATGCACTTCTTGCTAAGTATGCTATTTTCCCATAAGTACTGAATTTATCAAATAAGCCTTTTTTCTGAATGATAATTTATATATTCACCAGAAAATGTGGGTTTGTTTTATTGTTCCTATTCTTTTCCCATTGAATTCTACTTATATCTTTTTTTTTCAAATGTTATACCTAACACATGAGATGATAGTGGTGGCTTTAAAAAACAGAAAGTAAATTTTAGGTGATGTAATAAAGATTGGGGTATATATCTTATAATGAATGAATGAATGAAATTTTTGTTTTAGATATAAAATGTGGGAAGAAAGATATAAGTGGAATGTTAAGGTGAAAAATAAAACACAATAGAAGAAATAAAACAAATCTGATTTTTTTGGAGAACATATATATTATCATTCAGAAAAAAGGCATATTTGATAAATTCACTACTGATGGGAAAATAGCATACTTAGCAAGTATATGTATGTTGCCAACAGTATTTGAAAAGGGATTATTGCAAATGTTTTTTTTTTTTTTTTTTTCATTTTTCATACTGTAGGGTTTTAGATTACACCCAGTAAAAAAGGAGTTTTATGTGTAAATAAAGAAGAAGGCAGTTTAGGGTTAATTAATCCAGTGGTATATGCTGCTTCATTAAAATTGTACAAAGTGTTAGAATGGATGACGGAAAAAGATGATAGATTAAAATAAAACTGTATAAATATAAGTATGATAAATTTTGGGGTATGGTAAAACACAGCAGAAAGAGAAAAAGAGTGTATAAATGAGGAAATAACATATTACCAGGATAAATATATTTGTGTAAAATAAAAATTGATGATACAGACAAGAATGGTATAAGAATGCAGTGATGAAACATTACTATGTATAAACTATGGGAAAATCTAAAAAAAAATGAAAACTATAAAAATATGAAGCAAATGGTGTAATCAGAAAGTAGAATGCCAAGATTATTTTGTGGAGGCATCTGTCAGACAAACTGCCTGCAAATGGAAATATGCCATCTAAGAAGAAAAGTGATAGAATATGTTTACATTGTCAAGAAGAAATAACTATGGAACATCATCATCATCATCTTTTGGATCTTCCCATTAGGGGTCATCACAGTGGATCATCTGTTTCCATTTCTTCCTGTTCTCTGCATCTTGCTCTGTCACACCAACCACCTACATGTCCTCTCTCACCACATCCATAAACCTTATCTTAGGCCTTCCTGTTTTCCTGTTACCTGGTAGCTTCATCCTTAGCATCTTTTTCCCAATATACTTAGCATCCTTCCTCAGCACATGTCCAAACCAGTGTAATCTTGGCTCTCTTGCTTTGTCTCCAAACCTTCCAACCTGGGCTGACCCTCTAATATACTTATTCCTAATCCTGTCCACCCTTGTCACACCCAGTGCAAATCTTAACATCTTTAACTCTGCCACGTCCAGCTCTAACTCCTGCCTTTTTGTCAATGCCACTGCCTCCAACCCATATAGCATATCTGGTCTCACTACCCTCTTGTAGACCTTCCCTTTCACTCTTACTGGTACTCATCTGTCACAAATCTCTCCTGACACTCTTCTCCACCCACTCCATCCTGCCTGTACTCTCTTCTTCACTGCTTTTCCACACTCACCATTACTCTGAACTATTGATCTCAAGTATTTAAACTCATCCACCTTCGCCACCTCTACTCCTTGCATCCTCACCATTCCTCTATCCTCCCTCTCATTCACACACATATATTCTGTCTTAGTCCTGCTGACCTTCATTCCTCTTCTCTCTAGAGCATATCTCCATCTCTCCAGGGTCTCCTCCACCTGTTCTGTACTGTCACTACAGATCGCAATGTCATCTGCAAACATCATAGTCCACCGGGACTTCTGTCTGATCTTGTCTGTCAACCTGTCCATCACCATTGCAAATAAGAAAGGGTTAAGAGCTGATCCTTGATGTAATCCCCCCTCCATCTTAAAGTCATCCGTCACTCTCACCTCAGACCTCACCAATGTCACACTACCCGCATACATATCCTGTACCACTCTTACATACTTCTCTGACACTCCCAACTTCCTCATACAATACCACAACTCCTCTCCAGGCACCCTGTCATATGCTTTCTCTAAGTCTACAAAAACACAATTCAACTCCTTCTGACCTTCTCTGTACTTCTCCATGAACACTCTCAGAATAAACATCACATCTGTAGTGCTCTTTCCCAGCATGAAACCATACTGCTGATCACTAATCATCACATCCCTTCTTAACCTAGCTTCCACTACTCTTTCCCATAACTTCATGCTGTGACTGATCAATTTAATCCCTCTGTAGTCACTACAGCTCTGAACATCACCCTTATTCTTAAAAATCAGTACCAAAACACTTTTTCTCCATTCCTCAGGCATCCTCTCACTTTCCAAAATTTGATTAAACAATCTGGTTAAAAACTCCACTGCCATTTCACCTAAAAACTATTGAACATGTGTATTTGAAATGTAAAAGAGTAAAAAAAAAATATGGTGAAAACTATGAAAAGAAGATTTTTTTGAAGATATAAAAGAAGTGGAGAAAATAAACATGGATATGATTAAATTTGAATATTATAAGAATAGCAGTAGAAATATGTTAGAAGAATAGTTAAAAAGTAACTTTATGCTAAATGGGATATATGGAATAGAAGAATAAATTAAATTATTTTTAATGGTAAATGGATTGCAACAACAATATTAAATAAAATCAGATGGTGGTTATGGAAAAAAGTTGAGGTCTAAAAGGGATGGAAATGTAGTATGATTACGTAAACAAATGTGTGTGTGTGTGTGTGTGTGTGTGTGTGTGTGTGTGTGTGTGTGTGTGTGTGTGTGTGTGTGTGTGTGTGTGTGTGTGTGTGTGTGTGTGTGTGTGTGTGTGTGTGTGTGTGTGTGTGTATATATATATATATATATATATATATATATATATATAGGTCTATTTCAGAAGACTGAATCCCAAAAGACTGAATATTCAAAATACTGAATGATGGAATTTACCTATTCTCCACTGTTGTGTGATTCTGGAGTTGGTATATATAGTTAGCAGGGCATGTGGTGGCACAACTCCCCACACGAGGGGTGCAGGGGGGGTTGCTCCCTGCATTAAAAATGTGGTCAGTAGTCTCAATTTTCAGTTTTTTGGGATTCAGTCTTCTGGTTTGTCAGTCTTCTTAAGTAGACCCATATATATAAATATATATATATATATATATATATATATATATATATATATATATAAATACATATATATATATATATATGTGTGTGTGTGTGTGTGTGTGTGTGTGTGTGTGTATGTGTGTAAACTTGTAAATATTTTAAAATATTTTATAAATAATAGTTATTATTATATATAAGTAAAGGATCCCTACTCATCACTCATCTTGATAGGTGCTGTAGGATCTTTCATGTCCACCTGTGCTACCCCTACTCAATTACATGACACTTTAGTTTAACATCTTATTTGAAGGACAGCTAACCCAGGCATGTAGTACTCCCCTTAGCTGCACTGCAGTGCCAGCAATTGATCTACCTAATGTGGGAATAGAACCCACACCCTTCTTCTGCTCCAAAGGCAAGTGTGCTCCCTTTTGCACTGTTGAAACTGCTACTGACACTTAGAAATCCATTGCCTTTGGGGCTTTGGAACAACCATTTACTTGCGTACTCTTAGAGGTCATTCAAAGCACATCCATTCATTGAAACACAGAAAGGAGTAAACACTGTATTTTAAGTTAACTTTTTATATGCATTTATTGCTGCACATCTTATATTTTTTGCATGAATTTCTGTGATTCTTAACTGTTTTTACTGTGTTCCTTTTCATTTAACTTTGTTTAGAGACTACTTTAAATGGGTCTTTATTAAATATACTGACATATTTCTTCAGTAGATTGATTAATTGATCCAGTCATTCAACTGAATATATCTGTTTTCATTTTCCAGGAAACAGAAGTCTGTTGTTATTAGTAACAGTTACCTAGTAACTAACTACCTCAGTTGGGCCTTGCAAAATTTATAGCAATAATACAAGATTTACACAACCAGGTATTGGTAGTTTGACCACATGATATTGCTGTCATCTAAAAAAGTTTACCTTAACAATTGGTTAAATGCCAGAGAATAAAAATAGTTTATTTAATTCTAATCAATAGTTATGTTATTGGTGTAAATATAAATTTAATGAATAAATGTGAAAATTTTGTTTTAGTATAACCAATACATAATATAAGTTGGGTGTATTTTGAATTAAAAAGACATCAGAATAACATAGTTTGCAACAATCTTAATGAAGATGCTGTGCAAAAAGATCCTTTTATATTAATTCAGTGTACTGAATGCAAAAGCACTTTAAGGTCATGAGGAAGAAATATTGTGGAGTTCAACAAGTAACTGTTGTTATAGACATACTGATTTTTTTTTACTGCATTATGCTTTTTTTTCTTGTTTTCCAAAATAATACAATTTCCCAACATTAATGAAGTCTCAGACATTTGTATGATATAGTAATCTGTCACTTGTCAACTTTAAGTAGTGCAGTTTGATGCTGATGATCAAAATAACTTCTTCAAATGAGCAAAATGAGTTGCGTGCTTATTTCCAAAACACCATCAATTTGACGGGATGCAGAAAATATGGTTTTATTACTTTTTCTTAAGTTTTTTATTGTAAATCTTCTCTATTAAATATCAAATTACTATAAAAACACAGTTCATCTTTGTTTTGTTTTCTTTATAGTTAATAAGAGTTTTGCCATAACAGATAATGAGAACAAGTATTGTATCCTTATATGATAAAAATTTGTTTATACCATATCTTGTTTTGAAACTTTTTTATTACTTGCCATGTTTTAAAAAACACAAGGAAATAACTGAAAAAAGATGCAGTACTTGTGGTACGAATATAACAATTTAGCAGAAAGCATTAAGGTTATAAGCTGACAAGCATCGTTCTTTATTCTTTTGTTTGGTTCCTTTAGTTTTCATTCATCTACTGCATTAACCTTTATAAGTAATTTAACCAAGTAGTATTTCTCACTTGTCTCAAAAAAGTGAGATTAGCTGATTAACAAATTCAAATTGTTAAAATAAATAACATTTTACTGAAATATATTAGCCTTTCTATTCTTTGTCTTCAGGAAATCATAGATTTAAATTGTATTTTATCATTTATTATCTGTTCTTAGTTCTGTGCTGTAATAAATGGTTTTGTTTTTAATTAGAACTCTAAGTTCTCATACTGTACTTCAAATGCTAACTGATGAGTTGTGATTTGATATAAAATACCATGCAGCATAGGAATTAGCTGTTTGAGTTTGTTTGTTTATTTATTGATATAATTATTTAATTGTCCGCTGATCTTTTTTTACACTGACAAATTATTTTTGACTTCTGTAAAAGTGGAGGCTTAGGGTTATCAATCATTTCTGATTTTCTGGTAAAAAACTATATAGCAGAAAATATAAGAGTGAAGTTGGTTTCCTGTTAGGCAGTACATTCTTAAAATTGTATAAGTCAGAAACTAGTTTACTGTGAAACTGCTCTTCAGAATCTGAAGCTACCTTACTAGAGCTTATGGGCTATGTCAGAGCTTCAGCTGACTTAGCATTTTTAAGGATGACACATCCAAACCCTACCATTAACATGGTGTCTCTCTACCAGGTCATGGTCCTGGTTGTTATTACATCACATGGCTCTTTTCAGAAATCACTTCAGTATATGTTTACCGTAACATGCATCCACTCCTCCCTTTGTTGAGCACATTGGTTTCCTACTGATAAATGCTATTATTTCTAACCCTCAAAACCAATTTTTTGTAATCGGGCCTCCTTTGCCTTGTTTTCCAAAACTGTTAATCCCTATGGTACTACATTTCCAGTCTGCAAAAATGTTCTATATCAGGACACTGACTCTGTCTTTTCTGCATCTGCTGTATCATGTCAACATTCCTCCTGTCTGCAACCTCTTGCCTACATTTGCACCACCAACAGTTTTACTGAATATCAATATTGCTGACATCCTCTCCTTAATGCACTGAGCCAATTCCTGCCCTTTCTGAATTATTTTGACATATCCATTGATTGTTTTCCATTCCTGGCTTATGGCCTTCTTACTTCCCTCACTACTTCTTCCTTCTAGTCTTCAAACTTCTCCTTCCACTCCATCTTCTTCTTTTGAGAGCCCCTTTCTCAGTCTCCATAAAGGGTAGCATTTTGCTTTTGCCATTACCATCTATCACTCCCATCAAGCTAAAAACCTCTTCTTTACTACCATCATGGTGGTGTTGGTTTCTACACCTGCACCTCTGTCTAACCATCTCTTCTTCACTTATCAAATCATGTCTGCCAGTTCCCTTCTGCATTGTCTTATATTTCGTGATTGCCTATCCTATCTGCCTGTCTCACTAAACTCTCTGCTACTGCACTTGTCTGTTCTTCTTGCACAAGACTTACACAGATACTTATCTCCTGGTCTCATTCTTAGCATTACTCACCCTGTTCATTTTTCTAGCATTCTTTCCTACTCACTCCCATTTTTTTCTGCTCTTTCTCATCTGACTAGGTAACCTACTACCATTGCTAGCTCTCATCTTCTCTACTAAATATCACATACTTTCAACACACATAATTTTTAATAACCCAAAGTTTCCTGAGCTGAAATCTTAACTGAAATGCCCAAAATACAAATCCTTTGGGTGTAAAGTCATACCTTCCTTCACACCTCATGTTCAACATGTACTACTCCTTGGGTCCTTAGATTTCTGTCTTTTTTACTTCTTAAATTGCTAACATCTCAGTCATTCTATCGTTAATCTGCTACTGGACACACTTATAGCTACTTAAGAAGTAGGAGGAATGCAAGAAATACCTTACTTTCCACAGCAGTATCTTAAGCACAGGAAAATCAAAATGCACTTCCAATTTTCCACTCTACCTGCATTCTCCTGCATTTATTCTTCTTTGTATGTACATGTATTTAATCTACTGGCAAGCAACTCTTAATGCTATCCAATTAGATTCAAACACAAAAGAAGAAACAATATAAAGTATAGAAATGTATACATTGCCAAATGTTTTACACTGACTTTAAGAAAGTAACCAAGTGAGACAAAACACTTTTCAGCTTGAAAACTAAAGCACTTTTTCATAAAAGACTGTACACAATGGACCTTGACATTTTATATAGACTTGACCCACTGTGCCCACCTTGTAGGCTACTCCAATGCTACACATGCTAATAACCCCCGTATCATTTGCATTTCCTAAAGAGTATGCCATCTGTGTACAAATTGGTCCCAGAAGGATGATTTGTAGGACTCCATTGGTAAATAAAGTGATAGCATACTGTTTGTGACTGCAATGCTTGTTCATTTTTGCTCAATATAAAGAAAGTGTGCAGGATATCAGTACTGAGGTAAAACAAATGTAAAATAAATAAATAAAATAAATAACTCATAATAAAATAACTCTGTTATATGGTAGGAAAACTCCATACCAAAAATGTTAGAAGCATACCTGATAGAACAGCCTTATAGTAGTGTTGCTAAACTCCCATCAAAGGGAATTCACATAGCACCAGGTCCCTTCATTACCATAGTATGGCACTGCATCATAACAGTAAATGAATATTTTTTATGAATCACTATTGGGCATGATGACAGGTATCAGCACAAATGGAATAGCAACTTAATGGGGTACAATATAGCTTACTAACTAGCAACTTAGTGAGGAATATTACACCCTCTACTAGTCTGCAGTTCTCTCACATACTGTGTAGTATGGTCATAAATGCTGCAATTAATTTCTGCAAATTGAAGTGAATGATGGTTATATGCAAAACATAGTCTATAAAATGCACATACACAGTAGTGCAGTATGTATATATACAAGTGCCCATCTCAAAGTCTACACATGCAGTTCCATTTCAAGGTATAGTCAGCTAGTTTGCAAAGCAGCAGAGTCTAATGTGTAAATCAATAGATGCAAAACAATAGCAACTGCACTCTTTACATAGGTTTTATAATAGTCCTAGTATCAAACAATTCTTGTATCCTGCTACTGGAAAATTAAAACATAAATCCAGTTTAACCCTGTAATGGATTTTTGATCCAGAACAGCAATAAACAGTGTCACATTCTGTACAGTATTATTCATAGTACATAACAAATTTGCCAACACTCAGTCCCTCTAAATACCTGACCTTACTGCTTCAATTTGTACCTGTTAGTATTTAACAAAAAAATGTTTATTCCTTCCTCTACATCAATAGCTCGCACTCAGTCTTTATATTAATAGTGTAATAAGGAAAGTAATTCAGCAGCTAAACATCAAATTTTTCCAGTCAGATATGCTGATTGCAGAATTAGGACATTACTGGCCCATATTGACTCTAAATTCAGCCTGAAATATAGATATACAATAAGCCATTCCTAACAAGATATGCAGGTTCATAACTCTGTCAGAAACGGGGGGGAAACCGCTGCCTCATGTTGCAGAAAGATAAACAACAGCTACAGTTAAAGCTATCCTTTTAACTAATTTCACTAACATTTGATTTAGTTTTCAGTAGATAATTGCCTCTCAGCCTCCAGTCTCTAAACTACTACTCAAAGACAATATATAATCATACAGGCTATCTACAAATGATGTTGCAATGTTGGTACACCCTACATTCAAGGACAGGATAAGGGAAATATTTCTCAAAAATGAGTTCTGCTTGCATTGAATTTGTTCTCATAGGACCCTAAGATGCTTAAATAATGTTTCATCATTCAAGAGAAAATTAGCAGCACACTTGAAAAAAGAATGTAGATGTGCATGCCTTAGGTATAGCAATCCATACGTATGCACAATACATATTATCTTCCTATTTAAGTTTACTAAACTAACTACTGTTCTACAAGGTTCAGCCTCAAACTTTCTCACACAACTATGTAGCTATATTTTTATACAACTTTCACTACGTCAAGTCCTGGGTCTTTTTCTGTTGGATCCAGTTTTGTTGATCCATACACCACCTTCTCTTTAGATGTGGACTAGCACGGGGTATTTGAAATAAGGTGATATATCCTGAGCAGGTCCAGTGTGGTCACAGAGAATTGCATATCCCCTGTTTGTGTATTGAACTCATATTGGGGCTTGTCATAAAGAGCAGTGTAATGTTTCAATGCAATGACAGCTGGACATATGATTAGAAAACCTCCTGATTTTAGGTTTGAATATTCATTTGATGTCTGCACTTCTTAAGTTTATTAACTAGCAGTTTGGCTTGTTGCTAAGTACACAAGCATGAAGGGAGAACGTCTAAAGATATAAATTAACCCTGTGTGATCTGTAGTGAGAGTAGGGAACAGGTGGAGGAGACCCTGGAGAGATGGAGATATGCTCTAGAGAGAAGAGGAATGGAAGTCAGCAGGACTAAGACAGAATATATGTGTGTGAATGAGAGGGAGGATAGAGAAATGGTGAGGATGAAAGGAGTAGAGTTAGCGAAGGTGGATGAGTTTAAATACTTGGGGTCAATAGTTCAGAGTAACGGTGAGTGTGGAAGAGAGGTGAAGAAGAGAGTACAACAGGATGGAGTCAGTGGAGAAGAGTGTCAGGAGTGATTTGTGACAGACGAGTACCTGTAAGAGTGAAAGGGAAGGTCTACAAGAGGGTAGTGAGACCAGCTATGTTATATGGGTTGGAAACAGTGGCATTGACAAAAAGGCAGGAGTTTGAGGTGGATGTGGCAGAGTTAAAGATGTTAAGATTTGCACTGGGTGTGACGAGGGTGGACAGGATTAGGAATAAGTATATTACAGGGTCAGCCCAGGTTGGAAGGTTTGGAGACAAAGCCAAATAGGTAAGATTACGTTGGTCTGGACATGTGCTGAGAAGGGATGCAGAGTATATTGGGAAAAAGATGCTAAGGATGAAGCAACCAGGTAACAGGAAAAGGGGAAGGCCTAAGATAAGGTTTATGGATGTGGTGAGAGAGGACATGCAGGTGGTTGGTGTGACAGAGCAAGATGCAGAGGACAGGAAGAAATGGAAACAGGTGATCCACTGTGGCGACCCCTAACGGGAGCAGCCGAATGTAGATGATGATGATACTGGCCAAATGAACCAGCTCTGTTTTGCCATGCTCTACTATCCTCACATACCTTGGCTAAGTATCTAACCATAACAGAACAGCAGATAGCTCTTAGCTTCATTATGAACCATGCTTAGCAGGTGAATATTAGTATGCTTTGCAATGGGTTTTTAGAAATTTATTTGCATACTTCTTAGAGATGTAGGTTAATGAGTCCAAATCCAACACTACAAGGGAATCAGTTTTCCCATGTTTACCTGGCATTAAATGATAGCTAATAAGCTTCCTTTCAGATATGGCTGATTAGTGGTTGGTCACAGCAAAATAATGTTGCTACATGTCTGACTTTGAATTACAGATAGGACAAAACTAACCAGAAGTCTTTCTTGGTCCTACTAAATCCTCTTGATGTTATATAGGTGTGATCTGTGTTGTTCCTAGAAAGCAATATTCCAACATCATTAAGCTTTAGCACAATCATTGCTTCTATCAATGTTCGCTGGGCCTTAATATCCCATTTTGGGTGTAGAGATCTCCAATCCAAAGCAGAAACTTGAACTGCATTAAATTTACCAGACATGATGATATGAGGAATTCTTGCTGGCTTACTCCTCAAGCTGCTTAAATACTTTAGCAAAAAACATAGGGGACTCATTGTTTTGACATTAAACATTGCACAATGTTAAAGGGCCCCTGAAAGTGTATGTACATTCATAGGCAATAACCCTCTGTGCCCTTATTTATTTATTTCCAAAACTTTATGTACAATAATTAAAACTATTTAATATAATAAAACAACAAAATTCACTGTTTATTATAAAAAAAATTAAAAAAATAACTCTTAATACCTCACCCCAAAGACTTCTATGGAGTATAAAATTACACGGTATATGCAAACATTACAAAAACAAAACATAAGATGTCATTAACAAGAGAACAAATCAATTTAAAAGGACACCATCTACTATGACTACCAGTATTGTAAAAAATATAGCATGATTTGTTGTGAAGGTTGCAATGTATGCATTTTTGTTTTTCTGCTTAGTAAAATTACAATTTTCAGTTATGTGTAAGAAGGGGTATTGAATTATTCATCAAGTGGCGTTATATATGCTATATGGTGTGCCTATAAGTTGTATTATATTGGTTCAAACCAACGAGTGAAAATGTCACACAAACAAACCATCCAACCACCCAGAAAAAACTGCAAGAAAGACACAACCAAGGTAATCAAAGTGGAGTCTTCACTGTATAGAAATTTAAACCTACTGTAGTGGAGACCCATAGGGTATGTGCAATTTACTCATTAAGGAAATACCAGTGTTTCAGCTACATATCTTCTGAATGCCTGTACGTTTTTGCTTTTTAAGCATTTATGGGTACATAAAGGCCAATAAACTCACACCCACTAGCTGCACTAATATTTTAACCCTTAGAAACAGTTGCATTTCTACTTCAGACTCACAATCATTGTTATGGATTTCACCTATGTATCAGTGCTACGCACCTTACTTCCCATAATGAACATCATTAAGATTAATACCTTGCTGCTTGAAACATTTGTGAGATGCCATAGTGTTTCACTTTGCTTTTGCTTTTAATAGCACCCATGTCCTGTTTTCCATTCAACTTAAATTATTTCTTCCTTATTACTTAGTATCATAAAAAAAAAGTCATCTTCCTCCACCTCTGCTTCAACTTAGCCACACTTCTTCAATTATGTAATTGTATTGTTTTCTTTAATATGTCTAAATTGCTTCTCTTTATTTATCTTTTCCATAATTTCTTCTTCTGTTTCCCAAACTAAAAATTTCTTAATGTGTTAGTCTTAAGCTAACCCACCATAATCAAGAACGTTTTCCACAATCCCAGCAATTCCATTCTTGCTCCTAAAGCAAATAAAATGTCCATGTTTCTTTTCTGCTGTCTGAAAACAATGTCACTGATTGTTCCCTCTCGACATCCCACGTGGTTTCACTCAATAACAATCCCAGAACATGTAGTTTTTGCTTGCTTACCATTATCACAGCTCTAGTAGCTACTGTCCCTTCTCTTTTGGTTATTCCATAATCTTTTATTAGTGTAAAAAGATCTATTTAAAATACTTAGCAGCTGGCAAAATGTCTACTCTTCCTTGGAAGCTCTTATACTTCTCCTGTGTTTTTCCTTTTTCAAATAATTTCTTCCTCATTTCCTACATTTGTCTCAGTCATGTGATCTCCTATTATCCTTCTTATCAGAAAGTCTTTATGCACTATTGCTGTTTTGCCATTTTTGAGATCAAATCACTTATCTTTCAATGTCATCTCAACCCCACTTGTCTTGCTTCATGTCTCTTCTTTTCCACTTACAGTATGAAAGCTTTGTTTTCTATCCCCTTACAATTTCATTTGTCTTTATTTCCAGCTTATTTTCCTTACATACATAATCAGAATGTTTAATTCCTTATATACTTGGTTCCTTCACTTCTCATTTCTATCAATTATCTTTAGATGCTTAATTTTCCAGCTGCCTACCTTCCTATACTAATTATCTTCTCCTTTCAATAAAGCATTATTTTGGTTTCTAGATCCTCACTGAATTCAAGCATTCCCACTTCCCCCACCCACCTCTGCCCAAAGGCTCCTCTGCCTACATCCATTTGGCTCATTCTACATTCTGTTTATGAAGAGGAGACATGCATGATCCTATACATGCTTTCACCTTTTCCTACCACCAGAGTCAAAACTCTTTCTTGAGAGTGTAAGCCAACCCAGCAATTACAGAGGGGTGACACAACATACCCACTCACCAGTAGGTGACACCAGTTCCACCAACCTAGCAATCTCCCTCATACTGAAGATGAGCAAGCTAGGACTGGCCTCTCAAACTCATCTACCCCTGCCTGGTCCCTCTAATGCTTGTGTCACTAATAGAACATGGGCAATCTGGGCTGTAGTTAGGCTTCAGCTTCTGTGCCAAAGGGCTGGGGCCAGAAATCCATCCTTAAAGAATGCAGTCTTCCTGTCATCAAATGATATCTTTCTTTTTCCTCTATTTTTCATCTCAGTATTTACACCTTCTGTCTAATGTACCATTGTTCAATATTATATAGCAATATACACTCTGGAAGGCTAGAAGACCAGAACTTCCTCCTGAGATAAACTGTTAACTCTGTCTAAAGAATTAAAAAAAAAACAGGAAACACAGTGGAAGAAAATGAACAGGTTTACTGGTGCATCCGGTACCTCGGCTTATGCCTTCAAAGGAATAACAATTGTAAAAATGATGTGCTACTGGGCTCTCTAATCTCTTATTCCTGATATTTCCCAAATGCTCCATGATGGATTTTTTTCTCCTTTCTCCTGGTCTGTTCTACATGCAATTTGATGGGTGAACAACTACATCCAATAATGTAGAACACCATGCAGGAATCACACCAAACTTCTACCATTGATACAATGCCCATGGTAATTCTGATATTAACCTGTTCTTTAGTGTTTTGGCCAAGCCCCATTTTTGTAAAGGTGAAGAATTTTTGGGAAAATTATTAACATTAGAGACAGAATGTCAGTGATGAGCTGAAATGACCCTTCACTGCTATTAATAGCTACACCAAAATTCTAAAAAGTACTCTGTAGAGAGACAGCCACAACTTCAGTTGCGATAATATTCAGTGAAAAACACAAATAAATAAATTAAATACAGTACTATATGCAAAAGAGCAGATATAAGTCTACTTAATTTCACTTATATGTCCAGCTGATTTCAGGTAGATGTTAGCTGGCCAAAGCTCAGAAATTAAGCATAGATAACTCAAAATGTACTACTTATATAAGTCAAGACAGAATGTCAGTAATGAGCTGAAACTACCCCCCCACACACACACACTGCTATCAATGGATACATAGAAATTCTAAAAAGTACTGTGTAGAGAGACAGCCACAACTTCAGTAGAGTTAATATTCAGTGAAAAACACAAATAAATACATTAAATACAGTACTATAAGCAAAAAAGCAGAGAAAAGTGTACTTAATTTCACTTATATGTCCAGTTGATTTCAGATAGATGTTTGCTGGCCAAAGCCCTGATATTAAGCAGATATAACTCAAAATGTACCACTTATATAGAGCAAGACAGAATGTCAGTGATGAGCTGAAACTACCCCCAACTGCTATCAATGGCTGCACAGAAATTCTAAAAAGTACTCTGTAGAGAGACCGCCACAACTTCAGTTGAGTTAATATTCAGTGAAAAACAGAAATAAATAAATTAAATACAGTACTATATGCAAAAAACAGATAAAAGTGTACTTCCATTCACTTATAAGTCCAGCTGATTTCAGGCAGATGTTAGCCAGTGAAAGCTCTGATATGAAGCAGAGATAACTAAAAATGTACCACTTATAAAACGCAAGACAGAATGTCAGTGATGAGCTGAAACTATCCCCCACTGCTATCAATGGCAACATAGAAATTCTAAAAGGTACATTGTAGAGAGACAGCCACAACTTCAGTTGAGTTAATATTCAATGAAAAACTCAAATAAATTAAATACAGTACTATATGCAAAAAAGCAGATAAAAGTGTACTTAATTTCACTTATATGACCAGTTGATTTCAAATAGATGTTTGCTGGCCAAAGCCCTGATATTAAGCAAAGATATCTCAAAATGTACCACTTATATAAGGCAAGACAGAATGTCAGTGATGAGCTGAAACTACCCCCCACTGCCATTAATGGCTACAGAAAAATTCTAAAAAGTGATCTGTAGAGCGACAGGCACAACTTCAGTTGCGTTAATATTCAGTGAAAAACAGAAATAAATCAATTAAATACAGTACTATATGCAAAAGAGCAGAAAAAAGTGTACTTCCATTCACTTATATGTCCAGCTGATTTCAGGCAGATGTTAGCCAGTGAAAGCTCTGATATGAAGCAGAGATAACTAAAAATGTACCACTTATGTAAGGCAAGACAGAATGTCAGTGATGAGCTGAAATGACCCTCCACTGCTATGAATGGCAACACAAAATTTCTAAAAAGTACTCTGTAGAGAGACAGCCACAACTTCAGTTGAGATAATATTCAGTGAAAAACACAAAAAAAAATTAAAAACAGTACTATATGCAAAAGAGCAGATAAAAGTCTTCTTAAATTCACTTATACATCCATCTGATTTCAGGTAGATGTTAGCCGGCCAAAGCTATGGTATTAAGCAGAGATAACTCAAAATGTACCTATTATATAAGGCAAGACAGAATGTCAGTAATGAGCTGAAACTACCGCCCACTGCTAACAATGGCTACAGAGAAGTTCTAAAAAGTACTCTGTAGAGAGACAGCCACAACTTCAGTTGAGTTAGTATTCAGTGAAAAACACAAAAAATAAATTAAATACAGTACTATATGCAAAAAAGCAGATATAAGTGTACTTAATTTCACTTATATGTCCAGCTGATTTCAGGTAGATGTTAGCTGGCCAAAGCTCAGATATTAAGCATAGATAACTCAAAATGTACCACTTATATAAGGCAAGACAGAATGTCAGTGATGAGCTGAATCCACCCCCCACTCCTATCAATGGCTACAGAGAAATTCTAAAAAGTACTCTGTAGAGAGACAGCCACAATTTCAGTTGAATTAATATTCGGTGAAAAACTCAAATAAATTAAATACAGTACTATATGCAAAAGATGAGACAAAAGTGTACTTAAATTCACTTATACATCCATTTGATTTCAGGTAGATGTTAGCTGGCCAAAGCCATGATATTAAGCAGAGATAACTCCAAATGTGCCAGTTATATAAGGCAAGACAGAACGTCAGCGATGAGCTGAAACTACACCCAACTGCTATCAATGGCTACACAGAAATTCTAAAAAGTACTCTGTAGAGATAAAGCCACAACTTCAGTTGAGTTAATATTCAGTGAAAAACAAAAATAAATAAAATAAATACAGTACTATATCCAAAAGAGCAGATAAAAGTGTACTTAAATTCACTTGTACGTCCAGCTGAATTCAGGTTTATGTTAGCCGACCAGAGCTCTGATGTTAAGCAGAGATAACTCAAAATGTACCACTTATATAAGTCAATACAGAATGTCAGTGATGAGCTGAAACTACCCCCCACTGCTTTCAATGATTACACAGGAATTCTAAAAAGTACTCTGTAGAGAGACAGCAACAACTTCAACTGAGTTAATATTCAGTGAAAAATACAAACAAAATAAATTAAATACAGTACTATATGCAATAAAACAGATAAAAGTGTAGTTCCATTCACTTATACATCCAGCTGATTTCACGTAGATGTTAGCCGGTGAACGCTCTGATATGAAGCAGAGATATTTCAAAATGTACCACTTATATAAGGCAAGACAGAATGTCAGAGATGAGCTGAAACTACCCCCACTGCTATCAATGGCTACACCAACATTTTAAAAAGTACTCTTTAAAGAGACAGCCTCAACTTCAGTTGAGATAATATTCAGTGAAAAACCTAAATAAATAAATTTAATACAGTGCTATATGCAAAAGAGCAGATAAAAGTCTTCTTAAATTCACTTATATATCCAGCTGATTTCAGGTAGATGTTAGCCGGCCAAAGCTATGGTATTAAGCAGAGATAACTCAAAATGTACCTATTATATAAGGCAAGACAGAATGTCAGTGATGAGCTGAAACTACCGCCCACTGCTAACAATGGCTACAGAGAAGTGCTAAAAAGTACTCTGTAGAGAGACAGCCACAACTTCAGTTGAGTTAATATTCAGTGAAAAACAGAAATAAATAAATTAAATACAGTACTATATGCAAAAAAGCAGATAAAAGTGTACTTCCATTCACTTATAAGTCCAGCTGATTTCTAGCAGATGTTAGCCAATGAAAGCTCTGATATGAAGCAGAGATAACTAAAAATGTACCACTTATATAAGGCACAACAGAATGCCAGTGATGAGTTGAAACTATCCCCCACTGCTATCAATTGCAACACAGAAATTTTAAAAGGTACTTTGTAGAGAGACTGCCACAACTTCAGTTGAGTTAATATTCAATGAAAAACTCAAATAAATTACATACATTACTATATGCAAAAAAACAGATAAAAGTGTACTTAATTTCACTTATATGTCCAGTTGATTTCAGATAGATGTTTTTTGGCCAAAGCCCTGATATTAAGCAGAGATAACTCAAAATGTACCACTTATATAAGGCAAGACAGAATGTCAGTGATGAGCTGAAATGACCCTCCACTGCTATTAATGGCTACACCAAAATTCTAAAACGTACTCTGTAGAGAGACGGCCACAACTTCAGTTGAGATAATATTCAGTGAAAAACACAAATAAATAAATTAAATACAGTACTATATGCAAAAAAGCAGATATAAGTGTACTTAATTTCACTTATATGTCCAGCTGATTTCAGGTAGATGTTAGCTGGCCAAAGCTCAGAAATTAAGCATAGATAACTCAAAATGTACTACTTATATAAGGCAAGACAGAATGTCAGTGATGAGCTGAAACTACCCCCACTGCTATCAATGGCTACACAGAAATTCTAAAAAGTACTCTGTAGAGAGACAGCCACAACTTCAGTTGTGTTAATATTCAGTGAAAAACAGAAATAAATAAATTAAATATAGTACTATATGCAAAAAAGCAGGTAAAAGTGTTCTTCCATTCACTTCTATGTCCAGCTGATTTCAGGCAGATGTTAGCGAGTGAAAGCTCTGATATGAAGCAGAGATAACTAAAAATGTACCACTTATGTAAGACAAGACAGAATACAAGTGATGAGCTGAAATGACCCTCCACTGCTATCAATGGCAACACCAAAATTCTAAAAAGTACTCTGTAGAGAGACAGCCACAACCTCAGTTGAGTTAATATTCAGTGAAAAACAAAAAAATAAATTAAATACAGTACTATATGCAAAAGAGCAGATAAAAGTCTTCTTAAATTCACTTATATATCCATCTGATTTCAGGTAGATGTTAGCCGGCCAAAGCTATGGTATTAAGCAGAGATAACTCAAAATGTACCTATTATATAAGGCAAGACAGAAAGTCAGTAATGAGCTGAAACTACCGCCCACTGCTAACAATGGCTACAGAGAAGTTCTAAAAAGTACTCTGTAGAGAAACAGCCACAACTTCAGTTGAGTTAATATTCAGTGAAAAACACAAATAAATAAATTAAATTCAGTACTATATGCAAAAGAGCAGATAAAAGTCTTCTTAAATTCACTTATACATCCAGCTGATTTCAGGTAGATGTTAGCCAGCCAAAGCTCTGGTATTAAGCAGAGATAACTCAAAATGTACCACTTATATAAGGCAAGACAGAATATCAGTGATGAGCTTAAACTACCCCCCACTGCTATAAATGGCTGCACAAAATTCGTAAAAGTACTCTGTAGAGAGACAGCCACAACTTTAGTTGAGTTAATATTCAGTGAAAAACACAATTAAATTAAATGCAGTAATATATGCAAAAGAGCAGATAAAAGTGCACTTAAGTTCACTTATACATCCAGTTGATTTCAGATAGATATGAGCTGGCCAAAGCTTTGATATTAAGTAGAGATTACTCAAAATGTATCACTTATATAAGGCAAGACAGAATGTCAGCGATGAGCTGAAACTACCCCCAACTGCTATCAATGCCTACACAGAAATTATAAAAAGTACTTTGTAGAGAGACAGCCACAACTTCAGTTAAGTTAATATTCAGTGAAAAACAGAAATAAATAAAATAAATAAAGTACTATATGCAAAAGAGCAGATAAAATTGTACTTCCATTCACTTGTAAGTCCAGCTGATTTCAAGCAGATTTTAGCTGGTGAAAGTTCTGATATGAAGCAATGACAACTCACAGTGTACCACTTATATAAGGCAAGACAGAATGTCAGTGATGAGCTGAAATGACTCTCCACTGCTATTAATGGCTACACCAACATTCTAAAAAGTACTCTGTAGAGAGACAGCCACAACTTCAGTTGAGATAATATTCAGTGAAAAACACAAATAAATAAAATAAATACAGTGCTATATGCAAAAGAGCAGACAAAAGTGTACTTAAATTTACTTGCACGTCCAGCTGATTTCAGACAGATGTTAGCCATTCAAAGCTCTGATATTAAGCAGAGGTAACTCAAAATGTACCACTTATATAAGGCAAGACAGAGTGTCAGTGTTGAGCTGAAACTACCCCCCACTGCTATCAATGGCTACACAGAAATTCTAAAAAGTACTCTGTAGAGAGACAGCCACAACTTCAGTTGAGTTAATATTCAGTGAAAAACACAAATAAATTAAATACAGTACTATATGCAAAAAAGCAGATAAAAGTGTACTTTATTTGACTTATATCTCCAGCTGATTTCAGATAGATGTTAGCTGGCCAAAGCTGAGATATTAAGCATAGATAACTCAAAATGTACAACTTATATAAGGCAAGAGAGAAGGTTAGTGATGAGCTGAAACTACCCCCACTGCTATCAATGGCTGCACTGAAATTCTAAAAAGAACTCTGTAGAGAGATGGCCAAAACTTCAGTTGAGATAATATTCAATGAAAAACACAAATAAATAAATTGAATACAGTAATATATGCAAAAGAGCAGATAAAAGTCTTCTTAAATTCACTTATACATCCAGTTGATTTCAAGTAGATGTTAGCTGGCAAAAGTTCTGATATTAAGCAGAGATAACTCAAAATGTACAACTTATATAAGGCAAGACAGAATGTCAGTGATGAGCTGAAACTAACACCCACTGCTATCAATGGCTACACAGAAATTCGAAAAAGTACTCTGTAGAGAGGCAGCCACAACTTCAGTTGAGTTAATATTCAGTGAAAAACACAAAAAAATAAATTAAATTCAGTACTATATGCAAAAGAGCAGATAAAAGTCTTCTTAAATTCACTTATACATCCAGCTGATTTCAGGTAGATGTTAGCCAGCCAAAGCTCTGGTATTAAGCAGAGATAACTCAAAATGTACCACTTATATAAGGCAGGACATAATATCAGTGATGAGCTTAAACTACCCCCCCACTGCTATAAATGGCTACACAAAATTCTAAAAAGTACTCTGTAGAGAGACAGCCACAACTTCAGTTGAGTTAATATTCAGTGAAAAACAGAAATAAATAAAATAAATAAAGTACTATATGCAAAAGAGCAGATAAAAGTGTACTTAAAATTCACTTATATGTCCAGCTGACTTCAGGCAGCATTTTATTCCACTGTGTTTCCGTTTTTTTTTTTTTCATCTTCTGTCTAAAAAATCCCAAGCTGTCTTCCTTCGCTGTATGCTATAATATTGTCTCTTTTTGAATTTATTGGCATACAGTCCCTTGCATGGTATGACTATTATATTATTAAAGGGAAGATCATCATACTCACAATGTTCATAGGTTCATAGGTTCATAGTTAGGTACTAGGCTATCTGCCCAAAGGCATTTATAAGCCTAGCTGGAATGTGTTGGCTTTCACCGCCTCCTTAGATTAGTTCCCAGTGCCTCTGTCCACCACAGCCATTGAAGTGATCCCTGGGGTAAACTTTTTGTGTCCCATCTACTCGTCAAGGTGTCTCTTGAAGAGGGTTAGTGAGGTGCTCTGCCTAATGTAGATTGGAATCTTGTTCCAGAGCATGGGAAGTCTCTGGGACAGGAATCTATCCCTCCAGCACATCCTATTTATTGTTGTGGTAAGGTTTAGATCCCTGGAGCATGTGGCTCAAGGAAATATGGTTTTCTTTAGGTGGAGCATGTCCGTCAATTCTGGGTTGGACATGGCCTTGTTTGTCAGGCAGAGATTACCTCTGAGTAGGCGGTATGCAACCGAGTACAGCTGGAGTTTCTTCAGTCGAGCTGCATAGGGCATCTGCTTGAGGCCAGTGATCCTCTTGGTGAGGTACTTCTGTATTCTTTCCAGTTGTTGCAGGTGTCTTGTAAGGTACATCCCAAATGGGGCATTGTATTCCATGATGGATCTGATGAGTGATGCATAGAGGGGCCCAATGACCTCTTTCGATCTGGATGCAAACCGTTTTGTGATTAGGTGGGCCACATAGAAGGATTTTCTAACCACTTTGGCAATGTGATTATCAAAGGAGAGGTTACTACCTGCTTGGGTCCCCAGATCCCTTATTACGTCTTCTGTATTTAGGGGGCTACCACCTATGTGGTAGTTTGTGGGTACTTTGTTTTTTTTTCAAAGGGGATGACTATGCACTTTTTGGCATTTAGCTTGAGGCCATGGTTTTGACACCAGGTATCTGTCTCAGTGAGACCATTTTGGAGGATGTCTGTGTCAGCCGGAGAGTCAATTATAGCCCCTAGTTTGCAGACATCTGCAAATTTGGTCAGCCATAGTCTTCCTGTGCTTGCCTGTACCTCTGAGAAGTATATGCCGAACAGGAGGGGTCCTAGGACTGAGCCCTGGTGAATGCCACTTGTAACTGGTTTAGAGTCAGACTTAGCTCCCACAACTTTTACCATGTAGGTTCTGTCCATGAGCCAGTTGGCAACCATCTCATGACGTAGGGGTTTATGTTCAGGCCTGTGAGCTTGTCTATAATACCTGAGTGGGGAATGGTGTTGAAGGCCTTTGCGAGGTCTACGTAGGCTGTGTGGACCACCTTTTCCTCATCTATAGCCTTGGTAACTGTCTCAAAGAAGTCCACCAGGTTTAAGAGGCATGATCTGCCCTTAAAATAGCTGAACTGGGTAGGGGCCAATGTTTGGAGGTTCCCAATGTCCCTGTTAATGAGATCCATGATGATGTGCTCCATAGCTTTGCAGACCAAGCTAGTCAGGCTTATAGGGTGATAGTTCCCAGGGTCCGTTGTGGCTCCACCTTTGTGGAGAGGAATAACTGTTGCTGTGTACCACTCTGTGGGCACATAGCCTGTGGAGAGGCTGAATTTAAACAGTGTCTTTAGGTGAGGGGTTAGTTCATCTTTGAGTTCATGTAGGACGCAGCCTGGGACACCGCCCAATCCCATTGATGCTGTGATTTTAGCTTTGAAGAGTGTTGTTTTAACCTGAGTGTCTGTGATTTCAGAGGCACTACATTCTTCTGGTATAGTTATGGGCCCTTTTGGGGGTGACAGGGGGTGAAGTTTGCACTGAACCTGTCTGCCAGGATGTTGGCTATAATCAGTCGGTTCACTGTATTTTGTGCTATTCTGCATTAACTCCGAGCAGATCTGAGAATTGTCACTTAGATTCTTGACATAGCTAAAGAATGCCTTGTGGTTATCTTTGGAGTCCATGGCAATTTTTCTTTTGAAGCTAGCCTTGGATGATTTTATGAGGGAACGTAATTTCTTGCTGATACTGATAAGGGATGTCTTCCCTTCTTGGGATTTTACTCTTTTTTGTACTAGTTTCATCCTTCTGTTGTATAGATTGTTTATGGCAGGGGTCCACCAGACTGGTTTCCTTTTCATGGATGAGTGAGTCTTGGCTTTGTTTGGGACAGCACGCTCCATGTATTCTTGTAGGTGCCCGTAGAGTGCATTAGTAATGGATTTTCCAGCTAGGACAGCATTATCCTTTAGCATAGGGACTTTGAAAATTCCCACCTTGGTCTTAAGTAATGTGAAGTTTGCTTTTGAAAAGTTTTTCACAGTGGTTTCTTTGACCAAGGATGGTGGCAGAATGTGGATATCCAGAGTGATTAGTTTATGGTCAGATCTAACCAGCGAGGGGTTGACCTGTGTGGAACACTGGTCGCCCATGTTGGTGATGACCAGGTCCAATATGTTGTCACCTCTGGTGGGGGTGTTGACCAGTTGATCCAGGATGTTTGAGTTTATAAATTTCAGAAAATGTTGGGCAAGGGAGTTTGTACTTGAGTAGTTCTCCCAGTTAATGTTTGGGTAATTGAAATCACCTAATATCATGGTGTTTGGTAAGACCTTTATGTTTCCCAGTGTTTCCAGGAATGCAGAGTGGGGGTCCTGGGACATGGTGGGTGATCTGTAGCAAGCTATAGTTTGAATAGCAGTTTTGCCCGTTAGTTGCACGTGGATGATCTCTGAAACATTGTGCTGTGCCACTAACCTGGAGGTCTGGGTATCCTTGATGAATATGGATACCTCCCACCTTTTGTATTTTGGTCTGGGTTTTGTGGCTGGAATGTATGGTATAAGTTGTAACCTGGTAGTGTTGGGGTGCTCTCTGGAGCCTTAAACCAGGTTACTGTTACTGCGCATATATTGATTTTCTCCATACTGAGGAGTGCCTCGAGTGCGTGCATTTTGAGGTTTAAACTTCTGGCATTGAGTAGCATTACCCTCAGTTTTTTGTTACTTGTGCTATTTACGGTGGTGGGTTTGTCTTTTGAGCTTTGCCTAAAAAAGACACTATGGGGGTGGCAAGAACCTTGGCCAGTATTCGAAAGCCTAAGGGTGACAGGTGCAAGCCGTCTCTAGCGAAGCAGCGTGGCTTGTCGAGCATGTCATTCCAGACTGACAGATACTGGATCCCCTTTGAATGACACCAGAAGCTTAGCCAATTGTTGAAATTGATATATTTTTTCTCTATACCGTGGTATCATTCTTGGTGAGTGCAGAATGCTACTGAGGGTCAGGGTCATACCAGCCTGGGCTATGTGATCAGAGAACTCCTCCATGTCTCTTTTCATGTAGTCCAGGGAGGTACGGCTCAGGTCATTCACACCAACATGGACAATGACAGAGTCATATTTGTACTTGTTCTGGAGTGATCTGAGTGCTTGTGTTAGATGGCGGATTCTAGCACCCAATAGGCAGCTAACAGTAACCTTCTCCTTGTCCAGCCTAGTGAGTGGGACATCAGTGTGCCTGACTATAGAGTCACCTTCTGTGGCTCTATAGTGTGTTGAGTATTTTATTTTGCCTTAAGGGCTGTGATTGCATGGCACACTGGTTTTGTAAAGTATGTGTTTTGTGGTTTGTGTTGGGGTGGAGGTTGCTTGGATGTCTGCTTTGGAGGTCTCTGTTGCTTTTGCAGATTTCATTTAGTGCCTCCAAGTATGTTTTCTTGTATTTATGTCTGTTTTTTGCCAGTGCTGGTTTCATAGGTCTATGTGAGAATGGTGGTGTGATGCAAGTAATTTCCTTCTCCTCTTGACTGCCTGGTCCAGTCTTGGGTTGAGAGAACTTAGCCTCCAGTTTGGCTGTATAACTGCAGCTCTCGCATGTATTAGTGTTTGTTGGAAGGAGGAGAGGGTTGTCTGTGTGTACACGAGGCAATTGTAACATTGCCTCAAAATGCCCAGATTCATCAGTTGGACTGGAGAGTACACCTGAAACTGCCCTTTGGACATGCCTGGATAGGTACAGTGAACTGTTTTACTGACTGACTAATAAGGATGAATAGAGAGCCTTGTCCTTCTCTAGAGTATAGAAGGGTCTAGTGCTAAGGTTTATTAGTGCTTGCTATGAGTTTTGAGCAAGTGATGGGATGTGACGTGAATGGCTTGAGTGCTTAAATTGAAAGTCTGTCTCGTTCCAAGGGAAAAATTGAAGAGTAGACTTTGTGGAGCCAAGAATAGTTATACCCTAGCTAACCTGCAATGCCCAGTGTGCAAAACCGCACAAATGCAAGTTTTATAGCAGGGAAATGAAAGTGATAGAAATTAGCCCAAAATGGCCAATAAACTACTAATTTCTGGGCTGAAACAGCTCCTCCAGGGACAGATAGGCTGCTCAAAGCTCCCTCACTCACAGTGAAAAGGGAAACTTCCTTCTATCCAAGGAAGGTATGGGCAAACACAGAAACTTGTAACACAGCCCTGAATTCAGCACTAACCTGAAAACTGGACTATACTAGCTTAGAATTTTATTTATTTATTTATTATTTTATTTTATTTTACATTTGTTGACTGGGCTAGTCTAGCTGGATATATGTCCATTTTCAGTAGAGGCCCGGGGAGATAAGCTCCAACATTAAAAAAAAATGAAAAATAAAATACAATCACATAAAGAAATACATATGTAATATTCATATAAAAACATTAAGACTGGAGATATAGTTATGAAATATTAAAATGCAGTACTTAGAAAGATAAACAACAAATTATTGTTATATGTGACTTACATATAATGCTATTATTATGTACTCTGAATGAGGATGCAGGAAAGTAAGAAGCGGAGGCAAGGTTTTTTTTTTTTTTTTTTTTATAGATGGTAGGAAGGATATATAGATCAGTGGATGCAAAAATGAAGTGGATTTAGGGTTCTAAGGATGTGGAATTTCATCAGGGTCAAGAAATAAAGGTTAGTCAGGATTAGTACAGGGGCACATCCATTTTGTTTTAAGGTAGAGCTTGAGTTTCTTTTTAAAGAGAGATTTTGAGGGAATACTAGAAAGTTCAGAGGGAAGTCTGTTCCAATCTTTTCCAACAGTGTTAGAGAAAAGGGAATCACCAGCCTTGTCGTTTGCTTTGTCAATATTTACATAAAGTTTGTGTGCAGATCTTAGGGACTGTAGGTTATGATAGGGGTAAATAAGAGTAGATAGTATAGGTGTTTTGTCAGGTTGATGAAGAATTTGATGGGCAATGCCTAGTTGATTAATTTTTAATTGCTGCTGAAGTTCTAGCCAGCCTAGTTGTTTTAGATTAATACAGTGGTGGGTTCTAAAAGGGTTGCCTGTGGCAAATTTGGCTATGTTGTGGTAGGAGTTTTCTAATTTCAAAATATTCTTTTTTGATAAGTTAGTAAATATGGGAGAGGCATAGAGAAGTGGTGTGATAAGGTGCGATGGGCTATAGTTTTTCTAGATTCTGGAGTGAGGAAAGGTTTGATTCTGTAAAGAGAGCCTATTTTTTGTTAATCATTTTCACTGTGTTGTTTATATGGGTGTCAAAGTTAAGGTTATTGTCAATGGTAATGCCTAGTAGTTTGGTTGTAGGATCTTGTGATATAGGTGTGCCATTTTTGGATGTTATAGTAAAGTCTATGTGGGGAGATTTACTGGAAGGTGTGAAGAGGAGCAGTTTAGTTTTTTAAGTAGTAGACAGCGTTGAGAGAACCATTCTTCTACAGAATTAAATATATGTTGTGTAAGGGAGTGAAGATGTGATACAGATGCGGCTGAGCAAATTAATGTAGAATCGTCTGCGTATTGTATGCATGTGGCTAGGGGAACTACTTGGTGGAGATCATTGATAAATAAAGAAAAGAGGAGGGGACCTAGTATGGACCCTTGGGGGACACCAATGTTGACAGGTAGTTGGGAAAATAGAGTGGAGTTCCAGACTACTGCTTGGTGTCTATTATTTAAGTAGGACTTAAACCAGGTAATAGGTTGGGATTCCAGAGACAAAGATTGAAGAATTTGTAATAGTATCTGGTGGTTGACCATGTCAAAAGCCTTGGATATGTCTAGAAAAAGTGCAGAGGAAAGGGTGTTATGGTTACGATTTTTGTTGATTTTGTCTGTAAAGGAGAGGAGGGCAGTGGTGGTGCGATGGGAAGGTCTGAAACCATGCTGGGTATTAGGGAGTAAGTTATTTTTGAGAAGATGGTCAAGCAGTTGCTTGTGTATACATCTTTCCATAATCTTTGATAAGGGGGAGAGTAAGGCTATAGGGCAGTAGTTGGAGATATCAGTAGAATATCCACCCTTATGAAGAGGTAGAATATGAGAGACTTTCCAAAGTTTAGGGCCATATCCCTCAGTGATGGTTCTGCTGATAAGAATGGAAATTGGGAAGGCTATAGATTTGGCCGCTAATTGCAAGTATTCAGAGGGTAATAGGTCTTGCAGAGGGCATACATGGTTTGAGTTTTTTGATAAGGGAAAGAATGTAAGTTGTTGGGACAGGTTGGAAATGAAATGGGGGAGGTGGGTTTATGTTGCTGTTAGATATGTATGTGTTTTTGTTGGAGAGTTGACTGGCTAGGGTTTGAATAGTTTCGGTGAAAAAAGAATTAAAGTAATTGGCTATTTGGTTGGGGTTCTTTATGTCAGAGCTCTGAGGGTTGGGTGTGAGTGGTTTACTTGGTTGAAGTAACTGATTTATGTTAGCCCAGAATTTTTGTGGGTTATTTTGGCGAGTTTGCTGAGGTTTTAGGTAGTAGTTTTCTTATCGTTTATTATTGCTTTTTTGGTCTCATTTCTCAGTTGTTTGAAGTTTTGGTAATCTGCTGTGTTTTTAGTTAAGTGAGCTTTGTTCCAGATTTTATTTCTGAGATTGATTTTTTGCTTAGTTTCTTTTGAGAGCCAGGGGGCAGATTTGGTTATAATTCTTATAGAGCAAGTGGGGGCATGGTTGCTGAGTATGGTCAGAAACTTAGAATTAAAATACTCTACAGCTTCATCTAGAGAAAGGTGTTTTAAGGGTGTCCAGTTACATGCATTCAGTTAATTTTGGAATAGTTCCAAGTTTAATTTTTTTTTGATCTGATTGTTCTATTTATGTTTTGGGTAGGAGGGTCGGTTTTAAGTCTGATGATATAGGTTAGTAAGTGATCGCTTATATTATCAGGGAGGGTACCTGTTTCATAAGTATGGGGTTGATTATTAGTGATTATCCAGTCTAAGGTACTTTCTTTTTTGTTAGTTTTATTTATTCTAGTGGGGGTGGCGATAGTTTGAGGGAAGCCATACAGGTTAATATGGTTAGTGGGATGTTTGTTGTTACAAGATTGCCAATCGATGTTTACGTCACCTAGGATAAATGTTTCTTGGGGTAAGTTTAATGATAGCCAACATAGGATCTTTTCAATTGTAGGAATATTATTTCCTGGTGGGACATAAATGCAAATAATAAAGATGGATTTGGCCACGTTTAGTTTAAGTTTGGTAATAAGAATTTCAGCACTGGAGTCCTGAGGAGGTTTTTGGTGGAAAGTGGTTATTTGAAAGCTAGTTTTAAATAAAATAGCTATTCCACCACCTTTTTAGATTCCTTGTCAAGGCGTAAGATATTATAGCCAGGAGGAATGACTTCAGTGTCTCTTGTTGAAGGTTTTAACCAGGTTTCAGTTAGACAAATAATATCAAAGGAGTAGAGTTCTAAGAGAGCATGTAGTTGAGTTGTTTTATTATTAGAAAGGCAGGAAAATAACTATATATATATATATATATATATATATATATATATATATTTTTTTTTTTTTTTTCAGAAAATAAAGCAATTACAATAACAAAAAACACTTTAAATGCAAAGAAATGGCTATCACACTTGAGTGTGTAGCCTACAACAGTTAAACAGGTAATTTAAACACAAAAATGACTTTGTTAAAGTGCAGGCAGTAAAATAAGTACAATGTGCAGCTGAAACAAGCTTTTTAAATCACAGAAACTCTAGCAAATTGGCATTTTAGGTGGAATTAGCTAAAGACAGCAAGAAAATGCAGAAACATGATACTTAATCACTCCAAAGTCTCTCTTTTGTCTCGCTGCTGCTGTAGAACTCTGCAGGGCACCAGGCAGGAACTTGCTGAGCTGTATACTAGTTCAAAAACCTCACAAATGTGGGTTTTATAGCAGGGAATGGATAGAGATAGAAATTAACCTAAAATGGCTAATAAACTACTAATTTCTGGGCTGAAATCACTACTCCAGGGACAGATAGGCTGCTCAAAGCTCCCTCTCTCACAGTGAACAGAGAAACTTCCTTCTATCCAAGTAAGGTATGGGCAAACACAGAAACTTGTAACACAGCCCAGAATTCAGCACTAACCTGAAAACTAGACTATACTAGCTTAGAAAGGTGGGAAAACAAGTATATTGTTTTTTTTTTTTTCAGAAAATAAAGCAGATACAATCAAACAAACACTGTAAATGCACATAAATGGCTATCACACTTGAGTGTGTAGCCTACAACAGTTAAACAGGTAATTTAAACACAAAAATGACTTTGTTAAAGTGCAGGAAGTAAAATGAGTACAATATGCAGCTGAAACAAGCTTTTTAAATCACAGAAACTCTAGAAAATCGACATTTTAGGCAAAATTAGCTAAAGGCAGCAAGAAAATGCAGAAAAATGATACTTAATCACTCCAAAGTATCCCTTTTGTCTCTCTTCTGCTGTAGAACTCTTCAAGGCACCAGGCAGGAACTTGCTGAGCTGTATACTAGCGCAAAAACCTTGCAAATGCGGGTTTTATAGCAGGGAAATCAAAAAGATAGAAATTAGCCCAAAATGGCCAGCACTAATGTCTGGGCTGAAACCACTCCTCCAGGGACAGATAGGCTACTCAAAGCTCCCTCTCACACAGTGAACAGAGAAACTTCCTTCTATCCAAGGAAGGTATGGGCAAACTCAGAAACTTGCAACACAACCCTGCATTCTGAACTAATCTGAAAACTGGACAATACTAGCTTAGAAAGGCGGGAAACAAGTTTTTTTTTGTTTGTTTTCAGAAAATAAAGCAGATACAATAAAAAAAAACACTTTAAATGCACAAAAATTGCTATCACACTTCAATGTGTAGCCTACAACAGTGAAATAGGTAATTTAAACATAAAAATGACTTTGTTAAAGTGCAGGCAGTAAAACAAGTATACTATGTAGCTGAAGCAAGCTTTTTAAATTACAGAAACTCTAGAAAATTGGTGTTTTAGGTGGAATCAGCTAAAGGCAGCAAGAAAATACAGAAAAATGATAATCACTCCAAAGTCTCTCTTTTGTCTCTCTGCTGCTGTAGAACTCTGCCTGGCACCAGGCAGGAGCTTGCTGAGCTGTATACTAGTGCAAAAACCTCACAAACATGGGTTTTATAGCAGGGGAATGGAAAAGGATAGAAATTAGCCTAAAATGGCTAATAAACTACTAATTTCTGGGCTGAAACCACCCCTCCAGGGACAGATAGGCTGCTCAAAGCTCCCTCTCTCACAGTGAACAGAGAAACTTCCTTCTATCCAAGTAAGGTATGGGCAAACACAGAAACTTGTAACACAGCCCTGAATTCAGCACTAACCTGAAAACTGGATTATACTAGCTCAGAAAGGTGGGAAAACAAGTATATTGTTTTGTTTTGTTTTGTTTTTCAGAAAATAAAGCAGCTACAATCAAAAAACACTTTAAATGTACAGAAATGGCTATCACACTTGAGTGTGTAGCCTACAACAGTTAAACAGGTAATTTAAGTACAAAAACGACTTTGTTAAAGTGCAGACAGTAAAATAAAATACAATATGTTGTTGAAACAAGTTTTTTAAAATCACAGAAACTCTAGAAAATCAGTGTTTTAGGTGGAATTAGCTAAAGGAAGCAAGAACATGCAGAAAATGATACTTAATCACTCCAAAGTCTCTCTTTAGTCTCTCTGCTGCTGTAGAACTCTGCAGGGCACCAGGCAGGAGCTAGCTGAGCTGTATATTACTAGGTTGCACCTAGTAAAGTGCTTTCCTTATCTTTTCACTTACATCATGCATTTATTTATCTTCTCTAATACACTTCAGTTAACTGTTATTCTCAGCCCTAAATGAAACCTGCATTTTATTTCTTCTCTCCTTTACCTTCTTCCACTTTTCTGATACTTTCTGTCTCCTGATTCTTTTCTAGAGATATTAAATTAAAACAGGAGCACCTGTAGTACGCACTTGACATTATTAGTAGCATGGCATTATGAATAAACAATGTAAAAACAATTTTTTCATCCCACTACACCACTGTTTTTTTTAATTCTCTCATCTACTATGACCACTGACCATATTAATAAGAATAATGAAAAGTGTCATGCTTATTTGGCATCTTTTTGTCTAAAATTTCTTTTCCAGTATCCATTTGTAAATATCTTTATTTTTGGTACATATTATAGTTTAGTCAACTGCTTTTAAATCTTTGTCATAAACCTAGCTACCTGAGAAGCAATATATTTTGCCACATTAAACCTCAAATAGAATCTCTCCCTAACTTACTTGCTTGAAACAGTATATGTTTGATATTTACTGAAATTACTGGTCTCCTTCAGAGGCCAGCAGATTTGTTTTGTATTTCACAGCAGTTCCTTGTTGGTGCAGCCCTCATTCCATTTTCCCTCACTACACTTGAGCTCACTCCACTCCTCTACACTACCCTACATCCAGTTCCGACCTATCCCACAACACCTACAGCTCTATTTATTTAACATCTTCCTTTCCCTTGAAATAACCAATCACTATTCTTCAACTATCATATTTTACATATTCCCCATAATATTTCTTAGGTCACATCAATCACACACCATAGTTTTAGTTTTCTCCCTACTATGCCACTTTAGCTATCTCTGCCATATTAAAACAGCACCACCAAAACCGACTACTCACTACCTTCTCCAAATCATTTAAAACCTACATTTCTAACTTTACCTACATCATTCTGCCTTTCCATAAAATTGCCTTACTACTTCTACCTGCTCTTGCCTGTGCCACATTCTATCAGACTTCATTGCTCTCCCATGCCTTTCTCACCTCCAGTGCACTTCACCAAAAATTCTAACCTTTCTTCTACCCTGTAACAGCTTCCAGCTTATATCCTATCATATCACAAACCTGCTTTAAATGCAAATTTATCAAAGAGAAACTCACACTACACACATATGATTTAAGTCTAAAAGACAACTAGAAAAACTTATATCACTAAATTCACCACTCATCCACGCTGACCCATGATGGCAACATCCATCCAAATCCTGGACCTACTGCTCAGTCCCCACATACTTAGAACTCTTCAAGTTCTCATGTCCCAAGTTCAGCTGCTATATTCAATCAAAGTAATAGTCTACTCTTAATAAAGTTAAATCGTAAGAGAATGTGCAATAAACTACCTGACTTGCATGCCTACATATCATCACGCAATTCAGATATACTAATAGCCAAAGAAACCTGGCTGAATCCAATTACCAAAGACCAGAAAATTCTTCCCCATGGACTTCAACAACATTAAAAAAGAGAGTCAACACAGGAAAGCTGTTGGTTTGGCTCTCATTTATAAAAACACCCTAGAATTCATTTTCTATCTCCTCTCTCATCCCTATTTCCCCAGTGTTGAAATAATTATCACCATCTTTCAAATAAACAAACATAAGAGTATATGCATAACATTGAGATATATACTGGGAGATATCCTTTACTGTGCCTCTCATAATACTAACAAGGTAATCATTATCTTAGGCAATCCTAACATAGATTATTTACTTTCTAACTCTGACTCTTTCAGTCTCTCCATTAATGTCTTTTTTTCCCCCCAAATTATCACTTCTACTTCTTAAATAGACAAGTGCAGTAATAGGCAGTCAGCATTAGACTGGATCCTCACCACTATCACTGACAAAATAAACACTGCTGGTTGTCTACCTAGACCATCAGTGACTACCTCCCCATCTTTGCTATACGACAAACTAATCATATACATAAAAACAAAGTTAATAACCATGTGTGTGTAAACTTTCCTTCAGCATTAATAAATTCATCTGCTGCCTCTAAAAATGCAGCCCTGATATTCTAAAAAAAATGGCCCCTTGACAATGATGTAACTCACCTTATTGTCACATTCCTTAACATCCTAATCGAACAAGTACCTATCAAATCTAAGACAGTAAAATTCACTTCAGCCCTCTGGCTCACACAAAAAACAAAATAGGCAACTCATGTTAAACAGAAATAAAGCCTGGAGAATCTGATCTAATGACAAAACACAACAAAATGGCAATACGTTGGACAACTTTAAAGCCTATTCAAGCAGAAAATCTGATCAGACAAAACTACTTTTCTAAGCTAAAAGAGAAAAATCAACAAAATCCAAAGTTATTCTGGACCAGAACTAAAAGATTACTACACCCAGGCCAAACTGCTGCCCATTTACCTACTGCCACCAGTAACTCTGACCTTATTGATACCCAGTTCAATACTCATTTCATATAATATGTCCTCTCCTTACTTAATATCAAACCACCCTTCTCCCTTGCTATCCATCCCAGTCATAATCATCACCAAACTAGTTTGTCCCTTCCACTAGTACCCAATAGCACTATCATAAAAAAAATTCCTATAGCTAATAAAATAGCCCCAACTACTGGCAACTTGCCTTGTGATATCTCAAAGTTGCTGCTGATGCCATAACAGACCCTGTATTTATACTGATCAAGTGTTCCATCAAAAAGAGCTCTATCACTTCTATTCAGAAAAAAATCCTACTGTAGTCAACTTCACAAAGAAGTAACCTCCACCAACCTCTGCAACTACCAATCTAGAGTTATCCCATCAACCTTTTCCAAATTTCTAGAAAAATGTATTAAATCTCAACTCCTATCACACCTTTAAAATAACAGTTTCCCTTCCAAAACTAAACATGGCTTCTGGTCTTAACACAGCACTACTGCTGCTCTACTTAGCTTTACCAAAACTGTCATCTCTAACATAAATGCTAGCAGCCAAGTCTCCTCCATCTTCCTAGACATGTTAGTATTCTGCACAATGTCACACCAATACTGTTACACAGATTATCTTCCGTAGGTCAACCCTTACTGATTCCATAGCTATCTCACCAACAGACAACAAGCTGTTAAATGGAAATGTGATCTCTCCGCCTTCCTCACGGTCAAAGATGGTGTGCCTTAGGGATCAGTTCTAGGCCTCTTACTCAATATATTTAGTACAAACCTTCACAAAGCCACCAAAGATGCCACCATAGTTCAATATGCAGATTATGCCACTTTAATATGCTTTGCATCAACTACCCCACTACTTCTTAAATTAACACAAGACTCCTTCTTCTCTATTGAGTCTTGGATTGTTGAATATCGACTACTCTTAAATGCCAAAAAAAAAAAAAAAAAAAAATCTAGTGATGCTTACACCCAAATCTCTGTCAACATAGACACTTTTTTCCAATACCACTTCTGCAATTAATATCACAATAGAAATGATATCTAATACTATGCTTCTTGTAATAATTTATGACAATTTAAAATATGATGAGGACATCACAAAAGCCATAAAAAAAAAATCAGTAACTGGGTTTCTTTTATTGAACCAAACCATTCGTAACTGACACCTCTAGAGAATCTCTATCATCATTTTACCTTCTCCCCTGACTTTTTTATGCATCACCCATTCTCACTAGTCTTTGTTTTGCCTCACAAAAAAAATAGAGATTCCCTACAATAAAATAGCTAGGTTTGCTTCTGTACTAACTACTGCTTAGCACTAAAGTTCCTAAACTGGCATAAACTACCACATTACTTTACCTACACCCAACTACTTACTACCTAAAAGATAACACACTAAACTTGCACCTGCCCTTCCCTACAAAACCTACTCAAAAACTACTCTACACCTAGGCATCTGTGCTCACATAACTCCAAGTTTGTACAAAATCTCACAACAGTGTAGGTGACTCTCTGTACTGTACTTATCTTTCCAACGTCTGGAACTCCATTAATAATAAATAAATAAATAAATAAATAAATATAGAAGTAACTACATACATATATAAATACATACATACATGTATAAATACATAAATAAATCAGTCTCCTACCATCCTTTTCCTTTCCATTCTGCTTAAACATATGCATAGTAGATACTAATTGTCTGCATACTGCTGTATTTTCAGAGATTGCCTGACTGCCCTGCATCACGTCTTACCATTCATTCTATCCATGCTTACAGCAGCTAAGCCACACTTTTTATGGTAATATTATCAATAAAACTGGCATAATTTTCTGGTTGTTGTGGCTAACCCCACCTTGGAGAAAATCTCATTTGCTGGAGAATACCACCAACTCAGTGGTCCTCTACTTTCTGTTATAGTCTCCTTCTTTTTCCCCCTTCACTACATTTGTTAATGACTTCAATCAATGTGCTGTTTATTTGCTCCTTTACCTGTGGTTAGGACTCTTTTGCATATACAAAACAGTGTAAGAAACTTCTCTGTGTGTTAGATTTTCAGTCCATATATCTCTAGTTAATCACTGTATATTAATCAGATCAGACAAAAGTAGTAGAAGTACCGAACTTAAACTCATCTTAAGTCAACATAAAATAAATAAATAAATTAAAAATAAAAAATATATAATTGTACAGAATTATTAAGTATTCTAAAGTAATCCAAGCAAGGCAGGCAGTCTGTTTCCAGTCGAAAATCCTTTATTAAGTACACAGACAAGCGATCCAAGTAAAACAAAAATAGAGTAATAATTTCCTCACAAGCTTTCTAAATATATATATATACTTTTTTCAGGCAAGGGAGTGGTTTATTGTGCTGTAAAACAAAGTGTTATTGGTACACATGTTAAATTCACATCCCTTCCCCCATCAGTGTGACATTCAAACTGATCTTGCCCTACTTAGTAGCTGTCATAATAATATAACCCTTATGTAATTTAAATAAAATTTATAATGATGTGATAGCTCTTATTTAACCAGATTATTAAGTAGATTATTAAGTCTGTGATTTTATCCAAGACAATATACTACATGGCTGGAAATATTCTATTGACTCTTCTGCAAATCCTTCAATATCAGCCACATTTCCTCTCTTTAACTCCTCCATTTCATTTATAATTTCTTGTCCCCTTAATGGAATGCCCATCTTATTATGTACCCCTTTTTAATCCATTCCTGTTCTCATACTTATTCTAATCCTTTTACCCTCCTGCCAAACCATCTTGGTGTATCTTGGAGTATAATGTTCTATAAAGTCATCCTTCACTAGCATTATCTCACTGTACTTTTCTACATTGAGTCTTACTTCTGTATGCTGATTTCCAACATCCATCACATTTTTATTCCACCTCAACCTGCCTGCTAAAAAGTTGCTATCCCATTTCACCATTTTCCCACCAAAATTGTTTCTGACTTGCAATTAATTTGGTATTTCCCTTGTCTATCATCCTTGCTATGCTTCTATGACTAATTTCTTTAATGTTTAATGCTTTTATTTTTTATCCCTTTCCTGGTATTCTGAACTATAGTTCTTACTCCTTTTTAATTACTGACCCAGCTACTAAATCCTGCAGTCTTTATTTTCTTTCTTTTTTTACCTATGTCTTCCTTTATCATCTCTCATACCTCTGCTTTGATACCATCCTAAAAAACTAACCCATTCTCCGTCTATTCTTGGTTTTGTCTCAGTGCCTACATTTTAATATTTAACTTTTTATGAGCATGCTCCTCTTATCTTTCCCCCTCTAATACATACTACCTTTCTCTAATATTAATCTCTGCTCTTACTTCTGTCACCGATTGGTCAGAGTAACTAGAGTTCAGAATCAAACCCTGTGCCTTGAATCCATGAGGTAAAGGCCGTGACCATTATGTTTTAAACACAATCACTTTTAGGCCATTTTCACTGGACCCTATCTCCAAGTTATCAAAGTAACTCTGCATCTTTTTTCTATCCTGTATACAGTGGATTTACACATCCTTGTTAAAATGCCAGGTTTTTGTGATATAAAAAAATGAGACCACAATAAATAATTTCTAAATGTTTCCCACCTTCAATGTGACCTACAACTTGTACAATTCAATTGAAAAACAAACAAATCTGTTAGGGGAAAAAATATAAAAAATGAAAAACATACAATACGCTGGTTGCATAAGTGTGCACACCCTTAAAATAATACTTTGTTGTGTGTGCACACCCTTAAACTAATACTTTCTTGAAGCACCTTTTAATTTAATTACAGCATTCAGCCTTCTTGGGTAGGAGTCTATCAGCATGGCACATCTTGACTTGACAATATGTGCATACTCTTCCTTGCAAAAGCACACCAAATCTGTTAGACTGTGAGGGCATCTCTTGTGCACAGCCCTCTTCAGGTCACCCCAAGATTTTCCATTGGATTTAGGTCTGGGCTCTGGCTGGGCCATTCCAAAACTTTAACTTTCTTATTGTGAAGCCATTTGTTTGTTGATTTGGATGTATGCTTGGGGTCATTGTCATGTTGAAAGGTGAAATTCCTCTACATCTTCAGCTTTCTAGAAGATGCCTGAAGGTTTTGGGCCAAAAGTGGCTGGTATTTGGAACTGTTCCTAATTCCCTCAACCTTGACTAAAGTCCCAGTTCCATCTGAAGAAAAACAACCCCAAAGCATGATATTGCCACCACCATGCTTCACCATGGGGATGGTGTTCTTTTGGTGATGCAAAGTGTTGTTTCTGCGCCAAACGTACCTTTTGGAATTGTGGCCAAAAAAGTCAACCTTGGTCTCATGAGACCATAACACATTTTCCCACATGCTTTTAGGAGACTTGATGTATTGTTTTGCAAGTTTTAACTTGGCCTGGATGATTTTCTGTGTAAGAAAAGACTTCTGTCCTGCAACCCTACCCCATAGTCCAGACATATGGAGAATATGGGAGATTGTTGTCACATGTAGTACACAGCAAGTACTTGTCTGAAATGTCTGCAGCTCCTTCAGTGTTGCTGTATGTCTCTTGGCAGTTTCCCTAATCAATTTCTGTCCTGTCTTTTCATCAATTTTGGAGGGATATACAGTTCTTTGCAACGCCACTGTTGTCCCATATTTTTTCTACTTTTTGATGACTGTCTTCACTGTGTTCCATGGTATATCAAATGCTGTGGAAATTTTTTTTGTATGCTTCTCCTGACATACCTTTCAACAGTGAGATCCCTTTGATGCTTTGTAAACTCTCTGTGAACCATGGTTTTTGCTGTAGCAGGCAACTGAGTAAATGTCAGGAAAATCCTACTAGGACAGCTGAACTTTATTTGTGGTTAATCAGAGTCTTTTTAATTGATGGCAGGTGTGTATCCAAGAAGACAGAATGTGTAATTAATTCAAAAGGTGCTTCAACAAAGTATTAGTATAAGGGTGTGCACATACAACAAAGTATTAGTTTAAGGGTATGGACACTTATGCAACCAGTGTATTGTATTTTTTTTATTTTTCCCCTAACACATTTGTTTGTTTTCATTTGAATTGTACAGGTTATAGGACACATTAAAGGTGGGAAATGTTTTGAAATTATTTATTGTGGTGTCATTTTTTATATCATAAAAGCCTGGCATTTTAACAGGGGTCTGTAAACTTTTTTATATCCACTGTAGATGTAATATACGTGTGCTTAGTTTTATATCATCAGCAAACCTGTTACACCTTTATCACATTTTGAATAACAAGAAGTCACTTTCCAAAAGGAATATTGAAATGGTCCTAATAATGGTCTGTGTGCTCCTTCCTTGTCTATGGTGAGCTATGATCCCTCTTCTACAAGGTTACTCTTATACATTGTGTTTTCTAAACATGTGAAATCCTGATTTTTAAATTCTTTCATTTTTTTTTATTTATCTAATCCAGAGTCATGGTCCACAAATCATTCCTCATTCCTCTGTGTTTCCAGTTAATGTATTTCTTCCAACTTTACTTTTGTGTACTGTATAGTTATGACATTTTCGTAACATCACTTGCATTGTTTTTCTTGTAGCACTTCTGTGATTTATGTAAGATTCTCCTTTACTGAAAACATACTACCATTTCAAAAGCCTGAATAAGCATCTTGTTAACTGCCCACTATATTTTGTGTCAGTGCAGATGTCTCTTTGGTACTTATTTCCATAGATAAAAAAATGCATTTAAGGCTTGCTATAACGCCAAGCTTTCGTAACAAAAAAAGTCACTCTTTATGCTCTCTCAGTCCATGCCATAGATGATTTAACTAGTTAGTATATTTGCTAATTCTCCACCAAAGTGACAATATTGAGCTTATTTCCTGGTCTATGCCTTGATCTCCAAAATAGCTTTAGTCTGCATTTAGTTTCTTTCAATGAACTTGCCACATTCACTCTTCATTTGAGCATCAAACATTCTACAAGGATTGTACAATGTCTGAATGACATTTCAGCTTGCTGGTACTGTACTTCTAAATTATGCAACAGTATATACATCTTTTTGCTATAGCATTAAGCAACAGAAAATGAGGTTTGGTTTCAACCAGGTTATTAACAGTATAAGGCAGTTCTATATTCTCAATATAAGTTGCAAAGATTCCATTGTGACTTTTGACATGTTCAGATGTCTAGGGTGGCCTGCCATTTCCATCTGCCAGCAAGGTTCTGAATTATCCCTACATCCACAGTGAGCATTCTTGTCCATGATGGTTATGTAGTGCATATTAATATGATTCAGATTTCTGCATCAGTGTCATAGCTATGAAGAACTGAGTTGTGTAACCGAAGCGATCTACAAAGTCCTGCAGAGCAAATATAAACCAGGCCCCCCCTATCTATCAAATTACAACAAATGGATACGTTTGTACATGGATAATGTTTCGCACATGTCAGTACAGTGCAGGTCTATGGTAGTATCCATGTATCTGGTTTTAGAATTTGTCTTAAAGAAATTAATGGTCAAAGCCAAATATTAATGATGTGCATATGGACAGCAACTTCCATACACATCTGCATTACTTGCCTTGCTAGAGTTGTTCCCAAATTATCCAAGCCAAACAAATACCATATTTTCTTTCCTTCATTTACATATAGATTTTTTCACAGAATGGTCTAATTGTGTAGTTTATTATTGGCAAACATGACCAAAGGAATGGGCATAGATAGCCATTGATCATATCTGGAATACACAGGAATGTGATGGTGTTGATCCTATCTGAACCCTGCCATTTGTTTTATTCAACAGATGTATAGCTCATGCTAAGATTTAGGAATTGTGCTCAGTATGTATTCATGGCCACCATGGGAGTGATTGCCTGCAATGGTGCATGATTTCACCATTGTTAATTTTATTATGTTATAGCCATTGTTTTAAAATATTTGCATTGTGATGTGCGCTCCATTGGTGGTTCGCTCTTGACCTGGTGGACCTGGTGGACTGATTAGTAGAAGTTTGGGCCTACAGTGGCCTCAGTGGAGAACTGAACTGATCGCAGAAGGTGGAAGCCAGATTTTGTCTGCATGCTCGTTGTTAGGACCAGACTGAATTTCACTGAAGAAGAGGAATCAGAATGGATTTGGCATGCTAGTGGTGTCAGAATGGAACCGGTAACTGTAATGGATGGTGAGAATGGTGGATTGATCATTGGATTTGGTAGTGGTAGCGACGCTTGCACTGGATTCAGGGAGTCAGGTGTTGGTCTGACTTTGTATGTCAGTCAGGTATGAATTTATGTTTGTGGATCAAACTGGATTTGAGATGTTGATGGAGTCGGAGACAGGGATTGGCTCTGGAGTGACTGTTGGGGATTCCATTGAATAGTGCACGGCTGAGGTGACAATGCATTCTGTGTCTCATTTGGCTTGGACACTGTGTCACTGTTGTTATAAATGTGTATTTGTTTCTCTGCTTTTGTTGTACATTGAGCTTGGAGGAATGTAATTACTTTCAGCTGTGCATTTCGGTGTATGGTCTGAATGACAATAAAGTTACTTTTTAATTTTTTTGATTTGATTTCAGGATATTGTTGACTGCTAACATACGGACAGAGTCATCAGATGGGCATTAGAAGACATGCACTGTCCTCATATGGATGAGTAACATTAACTATACTTGTATGGGACCATCCAACATCTGACAAGGAACATATCTGAAGTTTTCCAGGCAGTGGATTCATTTAACTTTCAAGAAATTCTTGTTGTGATTCTGCAGCATGTGGTGGAGCAAAATTGGTTTCCACATACAGCACAGGAGATTAAACATCACTATGTAAGCATTATGAAACATATTCAAGAACAAGGCACGTGGAACCATGCAGTCCACACAGAGAAACCAGGAAACAGAAGGTGGTACTAACAAAATAGACCAAAAAAAAATTCAGAGAAGTCAGTGTCCAAAAGGGAGCCGGATGCTCCAACACACTTACAACCAAAAGTATTAGACACCAAGAGCACCATGAAAATGTAAACCAACACCGGAAAGTTTATCAGCCACTTAAACTCCAAAAAGTACTAAAATCACTAACAAAATGGAGATTAATATTGTCTCAGTCGTATATATACATATATATATATATATATGGATGTATACATACATAAGTAGATATGAGCACTTGTATAATATTTCAAATAAAAATACCAGTAGTGCTCCATACAAATACACATTAACTTGTACAGATGTAATATATATATATATATATATATATATATATATATATATATTGGTATATTGGAAGTTATAAACCTTGATGTTAGGGACAGTCAGTGGGGAACATGTATTGAGTAGAAGGAACTGATTTGGCAATTAAGATTAAATGCTATGCCACCACCAAGTTTAAATGAACATATATCAATTAACCAAGTGCTTAAGAGGACAGCAGCTAAATTATGTTAACAACATATTAGAGTAGATGAGTGCAGCCATGTATGTAAGTATGTATGTATGTATGTATTGTATGCTTTAAGATGTGTATTTATGAATATATATATATATATATATATATATATATATATATATATATATATATATGGGTCTACTACTAATTACCGACACGACGATTCCCCGACGGAAAACTCCCCGACGCCAGATGACCGACATCACACAAACCCGACAACGCAAAACACCGAACACCATTACACCGAACACCATTACACCGACACACGGAACGTAAACAACACGCGACACTACATAGCATACACACTAGCCCTGACCCAAACCCTAACCCTAAGGTCCGACACTATCGCACACTTCACCTACCTGCACCCTAACCCTAACTCACTTAACCCACCCCTAGCCCAAGCTCCGACACTAACGCACACTTCACCTACCTGCACCCTAACCCTAACTCACTTAACCCACCCCTAGCCCAAGCTCGACACCAACGCACACATCACCTACCTGCACCCTAACCCTAACTCACTTAACCCGTCCCTAAACTACAGTCCCTCACTAGCACACACTTACCTTACCCGAACCATACCTCCGACACGAACACACACTCACCTTTCCCACAGCCTAACCCGACATCCCACAATCTCGAGCACTTACCTGACCGCTCCTAACTCCGTCACCATCGCACACTTACCGCGTCGCGATCGCACATTCCCTTGTCGGTCTTTCCGCTGTCGGCAAATCACCCTGTCGGTACACTTACCTGTCGGTCATCTGGCGTCGGTGAGTTTTCCGTCGGGGAATCGTTGTTTCGGGCATTAGTAGTAGACCCATATATATATATATATATATATATATATATATATATATATATATATATATATATATATATATATATATACTTCACAGGATTCATGAAGCTCAGCGCAAGGATGGTTTTATCCTTCTGCGGACCGTCCTCCTTACAGATGGTGCAGCAGCGCCATATGAATATTTATGAGGGCTGCCACACCCTCAACGTGCACAGGAAATGTGTGTGAGTGCAGGGGGCATGTTTAAGTGCTCTACGGAGGCGTAAACATGCACCCACAGTTGCACAACCTACTATGCTTACTATTAGAGCCCGCCTCTAATAGTAAGCAATTAAGTCAGTGTCCGTGGATACTGAAATGTATGCTAAGCATACAAGAGTGTACACAAACACTGAAATAAACTCAAAGTAGTAAACACACAAGCACGTAGTGGAATGTTGAGCCCCGTCCCTAGAACTATCAAAATTAGATTCCTCCGTGTCCCTATTTTACTTTTGTATTGTTTCATTATTGAAAGTGTAAGCGAAGCGGAGTGTGTTTGTGCGTTGCTGCCCTATGCTTAGCGTAGCTTACACATCAAAATCATCCAAATGGAAAAGAACATGCGGAATCAACGTTAACGTCAATAGTGTAGTTGTTAGAGCATCCGCCTAACAAACAGGCATGCACAATTCGAGTCCCACTATAGCGCATATCATTTTCCATGTGGAATGTGTATATGAACATATTTATACATCCTTTTGCTGTATAACCTACATAATAACATGTAAATGGGAACTGGAGTACTGCATGAAATGTTTAACTAATGTCATTAAATCAAAGTGGTAGTGTCATAATGAATAAGGCACCAATAAGCAGGTGTAAGCACAAATAAGCAGTAATAAACATATATAAGTACCGGTAAAAAAGTCTAAGTGCATTTGCACAGGTGTAAGCAGTGCCCACACACATTAAGCATAGTAGAAGCCAACCGGATTTATCAAACTGTAATTGGAAGATAGCACAGCCTACTGTCGCGCAAACACCCATTCACAACTGCTTAAAAGTGCTTTAATCACTCTGTATCCAATGGCCCTTGTTCTGGCAGCAACAAAATAAATGGCTTCTGCAAAGGCAAACCCAGGACCTTGCACAGCCAATGTGATTTACCACTAAGCCATGGCAGATATACATAAATCTGATGTTATCACAAACATATCATCCAGCAGTCATGGAACAGCATTGGAAAAGTATATAATTATGTAGATGTATGTGCATGTGTATGTACAGATATATATTATATATATATATGTATATATATATATATATATATATATATATATATATATATATATGAAGACTGAACATCGTGACAATAAAGCATACAAAATGAATGAGAAGGGAATCAACAGCAACTCCAATATTATTTAGTGCT